>NC_080397.1:59463951-59764919 GCF_030265065.1 Corythoichthys intestinalis | reverse complement strand
GTATTAACATTTGTTAAAATTTTCAATCAGAAAATAAACAAGTAGCTCACCATTGTTGATGTCAATAATTACACAATGCTTACTCATGGTACTAACCCATAAAATCAGTTGGACCCAAGCTTCAGCAGAGGGCGCCAAACGCCAAAAAACAAGTAACAAGCGGACATTACACTGTACTGTCATTTTAATCTGTTTGAGCGGGGCATGTGCGTTATTTGCGTCAAATATTTTAATGTGATTAATTTAAAAAACTAATTACCGCCCGTTAACACGATAATTTTGACAGCCCTAGTATATTTTTGTTTGAGCTAATATATTTGCTTATGCATTCGTTACTCGCCGCTTTTAACGGATGTGCGCATGTGTTGGAAGTCTCGTCGCGTAGGAAGGAATTGCAGAACACCGGTCGCGTTCGCCTAGTGACAGTGACAAACTACATCATCACCCCGAGCGTCCGTAAAACATGGCGCCCTCCGTAGGTCAAAAGATGAACTAAATATTATAGATGTTTATATCAATGGCAATATTTCATGTGTTTCTAATAACATATTTTAGTAAAAGAGAACAATTGTGACTAATTAGAGCCTACAAGTCTTTAAGTCTGAGGTTCCCTTTAAAGCTGACTGTGGCAGCCACTTAGTTCATTTGCTCCCAAAAATGTATAAATACGTTCTATTTTTAATTGTTTCAGTGTCCCAAAGACGTATTTATATGTCTTTTACGTTTTTTTTCACAAGAGACATATCTAGGTTCTGATGCAACTTAGCTCCATAGCACAATGCTGAAAATCCATTTTAAAGCAATAAAACTGGCCACTGGAGGGCAGTAGCGTATTTGGTAAGACCCACCACCCGATTCAACGTGCCGCATAGCCGGGGCGCCGGCGGAAGACGACCAAGTGCGAGGGCCAGAAGGATGTCCAGAATGCAAGGCGGCGGACGACCGAGCAGAACAACCGGGAACACCGGTGCAACGGACGATGCCGTTGAGTCCGTGCTGCTTGCTGACCAGAGCTCGCACCGCCGTGCTCGGCCACTCGCGTCCCCCGCTACTCAGCCGGAAACGCGCACGGCCAAACCAGTTCCCCCCAGGAACACAACATGCCCCTCACAAGTTCCCCAGGCGAACTCCGCCACGAGGCAGTGGTCACCAGAAAAGAAAGACTCAAAAAAATCCAGCTTGCTGAGTCAGGCAGCTATGAGGGAAAAGTTTACCCCGGCTGTCGCAGCCACACCAGCGCCATCTCTCAGTTCAATAGTTCAGTAACGCGTAAATAAATTGTTACTTTGCTATCAAAAGCTCTATTTGTCTTGTTGTTTATGTTATTTTGTATAAGGAAAACATTATTCAGATGTTTGGGATGTAACAAAAGCAAAAAATAGCTGTGTTAAAGTCAAAGTTGAAATGTATGCTTTTACAAAAAGCGCAAGTTCTCTGTTTTTTCATCAGAAATTGGAAAATTGCTCAAACTATGCTCTTTTCTAATGCTGATTTCTAAAGAATGGAAAAAGATATGAATTAACTTTTTTTGCTACTGAAAGAATAGAGTCTAATCTTTCTTTTGGTGGGTTACATGTTCATATAGCAATAGAACAGAATTTTCTGTGGGCCAGTAAAACGGCCGGGAGCGAAGGGGATTGCTCCGGTGAAAATGGCTGGGAGTGAATGAGTTAAAAGCTACACTTCACTAAATTTTAATTGAAAACAAAATTGTTTTACAACCTGACAATCAGCCGTGAAGGAAGCAAGCTTGGTGATGGACTGCTTGCCTGAGCCTCCAACACCCACAAGCAGAGCATGTCCACGATCAATGCGGATGATGCGGTGCACACGAGTCAGATGTTCCAGAGCATCATCAAAAAGTACCAGGTTCATCCTCGACATTCTATCATTGTATTCCTCTAGTAGCTCCTGCAAATGGAAAAGCAGTCTTTCAAATTCGTTTCCATTTTATTCCATTAGTAAGGTAATGTTCAGACCACAGAAGTGACCCAATTCTGATTTTTTCGCCTTTTTCCAACTCGAGTGAGACACTTTCTTGACAGTCTGAATGGGACGAGTCGCATCAGGGGCGCTGGAAGTCAATCAAAGCAAGGGGCGCTGAGGATCTTATTTTGTTTTTCCCATCCAAAAGCAGCCGTTTCGGTCTCAACCCTAACCCAAAAGAGAACTTTTTGGTGCAAACTTTAATCGCTGTGCGTGGAGAAAAAAGAAGGATGAGTACAATCCTAAGAACACCATCCCCACTGTGAAGTATGGGGGTGGAAACCTCATGCTTTGGGGCTGCTTTTGGAGGGTACCATTGACTCGCGCTAGCTTAGCCACTCCGTAGCTCTAAAATTAATAAATCACTAACAAACTGCACAGAATCTATTGAAATCAACTCCACCAACTTGTTTAACCCCCGCTAACTCAAAGATTAAGCCTAATGTAAAAAATTATGAACTTTTGCTCCAAGACTTGTGTTCTGAAACTACAGTGGTATGAAAAAATATCTGAACCTTTTGGAATTGCTCACATTTTAACATAAAATCACTAGTGGTGTCAACAATAATCGATGCGGCGATGCATCCCGACGCTGGGCATGGACGATTCGATTCGATGCGGGCAACAAGCCGAATCGATTCAGCGCATTTTAAAATATATAAGTACGTTCAAAAATCTTCCCTGCGCAATTCCTGTGATGCAACGGATTCGGTTTCCCCATTTGTATTGTTATTCTCATGTTTCATTTTTTACACACGCATAACTCTGGTCAAGTTTCCCACCAACCTAGTAGAAGCCAAAATGTCTCCAGATGTCTGCTTTCAATATCTTAGGTGCATCAATAATCTTTCTCGCTCCCTCTTTCTCTGCTTCAGCCATTGTTATGTTATGTCCATCTCTTAGAGGTTAGATCTTGTGCCCGAACCCGATTAACATTTTGGGCCAAAATTCGGGTCGGGCCCAAAATGTTAAGCATTCACATTCGGGTCGGCCCGCCGCGCTGGACTAATGAATTTTTTTTTTTTTTAATGGGATAAAACCGAGAGCAGGCTCTCTGTTTGTGCATTTGCTTGTGCACGCACATGAACGCCGTGGCCCGCATGTTTTTTTGTTTTTTTTTTAACATGAAACTTTCCCAGCGTTATTTCGTTGTGTAAATGTTTTATAATGATCATAAAAAAATGTAGACCATTTAAACATTAAGAAAAATTGCGTTTTTTTCTGCCAACTGAGAATTTGTTACGAAAGATACTTTTATTTATGCACACAAAAGCAACACAAATGTGATCCTTTTGAATCTTCTCCTCTTGTGTGTCTGCAAAACAGCATGTTTTTTGTTTTTTTAATATTAAACTTTACCGGCGTTATTTCGTTGTGTAAATGCTTTTATAATGATCATAAAAATATGTAGACTATTTAAACATTAAGAAAACTTGCGTTTTTTTCTGCCAACTCGAAGAAATGAAAATAAATTGCAGCTGCTGCGTTTTTTTTTTCGCGTCACTCCAACAAATGTTTTTTAAAAATTTAAATCGGGTTTTTCGGGCTAGGCCTGCAAATCTAGTTAATTGATCGGGCCGGGTCGGGCTTCAATACCAGTGGGCCGTGTCGGGTCGGGCTGGATTTTTAAGGTCCGATCTAACCTCTACTATCTCTCTGCTCTCTCGATTGCAAAAAACTGATATTTCCTCATGTTGAAACAGATTGTTATGGCTGCTAAAATGCTGCTGCACTTCCTTTTAATTCATTATTTTTTATTGTTATGTGGTAGTTACTGATTGCATTTCTAAGTTGATTGCACATATATAGTGGGCTATAGGCCTACGTTTACTTTTGTTCTGCATTGCAATTTAGTTGATGTTTTGTTTGCAACTGAACTGATGCCTGGATTGATATTGCGATAAAGATGCTGCTGCACTACAATATTTTCTTTGTCGTTTTCTTTAATATTTACTTGAATATTTTTATTGATGGGTCGTTGTGACTAAAATACAGTGACTGTTATTACTGATTTTGCACAGGAGTTCAGATGTTGCACTGTGTGAAAGGCTGCTACTGTGTGTAAAAAAAAGAGAAAGCCCAGGTCTCATTCAAAGCACTAATCAAATGCTATGATCTGTTTTTTTTTTTTTAATATATATATCTGAAAGTATTTTCATTTGACTTCAACCAGGAGTGACACAAGAGCCAATAAAAAGTTGTTTAATGTCTGACTGCTTGTGCTGCCTCATGATTCACGAAAAATATGCTTTGCTTTAGAATTTGAATGCATCCCAGGCTTTAATGCATCGCGATGCATTGCCAAATCGAACCGAATCGAATCGTGACCCTCTGAATCGAATCGAATCGTGGCCCTCCGAATCGTAATCGAATCGAATCGTGAGGGCAGTGCCGATGCACACCTCTAAAAATCACCATCAAATGTGTCAAAGTCACACAGATGAAAAAACAGTGTCTACTTTAACTTAAACCACCCAAACATTTATAGCTTTTCATATTTTAATGACGATAGTATGCAAACAATGACAGGAGGGGGAAAAATAAGTAAGTGAACCATCACATTTAATATTTTGTGGCCCCCCCCTTAGGCAGCAATAACTTCAACCAGACGCTTCCTGTAGCTGCAGATTAGTCTGGCACATTGCTCAGGACCAGTGTTGGGAATAACGGCGTTATTTTTTCAGTAACGGGGTAACCTAACTAATTATTTTTTCCGCCTTTACAACACCGTTACCGTTACTGATGGTCAAAAACGGTGCGTTACTTACTCTGAATTAATTGAAGAAACTACCAGCAGCAGCGAGTCTATTCTGCTCTGTTTATTTGTCAGCCAAGACTTAGGGTGCGTTCAGGTTCGAGAAAAGCGCACGTGTTTTGTTTTGCGCTTTTTCTTAGCCAAGATATACCACACAGGACGTGCTGGAACTCTGTTTCTTTAATAGCACATATAACTTCAACATTAACACAAACGTACGGCTCTCCGCAGGCCGTGTCTCTAACTCACTCCCGCATCATGTGAGCAAAACAATATTGGCGCCGTGTGCACTTTGGGTTGCCTCGGATAAATCTGTATCAGAATATTACGGCATGTACTTCTTATGACTCCAGGCTGTTTGTCCCTGCTTATTCAATTAGACAATGCATTCCAAAGCTTGCTAATGTTTCTGTTTTTGCTACACCTGAATGCTAGCCTCGTTCCCATCCCCCACTGTCGGCCAGCAAGAATGCTGCTTACATCTTAAGGACGGCAGACGCTTTGAGGGTCACGGGAGGAGTAGGGGGACAAGGATAGCTGAATGCACCACCTGGATAGATGCAATGGAAGTGATTGGCTGAGGGTTAGAGTCATGTGTCATGGTAAGCCAATCAGAGCCGGTGTTTTCACACACAAACCGGAACAGCGCGTGCGGCAAACACACACACGCAAAACAGATGCAGAGGATTTATATCTGAACTCAACTTTTGCCTCCTTTCAACAGCTAGCTGAAAAGTTTTCATTGCCCAATTGTCATTTTTTCAGGTATCTCCAAATTTGCAGTTATGCTCGCTCTATTTGGCCAAGTTTCCCAACACTCCCTGCTGCCTCTGCCTTAGATATCTTTTTAAAACCCTTATTATCGTCAAAGGGTGCAATAACTACGGTTTATTCTAATATTTATAAAATCAGCTCAGATAGTACTGTAAATGCCCTTAAGGCAGTCTGGGAATCAAATTTGGGAATGAGTATATCTGAAGAGGTCTGGAGGAAAATTTTATGTAGGACACACAAATCTTCAATCTGCGCCAGACACAGTTTCACTCAGTGTAGGATTCTACACAGAGCTCACTATACCAAAGCTAAGCTAGCTAAAATATTTCATACAGTCTCCTCCACGTGTGATCGCTGTAAGCAGGCCTCAGCCGATTATGCACACATGTTCTGGTTTTGTACGTCTTTAACTTCATATTGGTCTGATATTTTTACTGCTCTATCAAAGATTACAGAGATAGATATTGCTCCAAATGCCTTGACTGCTTTGTTTGGTGTGGTTCCTTCTGCATATGGTCTACCTCCTCAGAAGGGGGACCTCATAGCATTCGCAACCTTGCTGGCCAGAAGGCTAATTCTTTTGAGGTGGAAATCTTCAGTTCCACCTACGCAATCATATTGGATCAAGGAGATGTTTTTTTTTCTCAAATTGGAAAGGATAAGACTGACACTCTGTGGATCAGTTGCGTCCTTTGAGAACGCTTGGAACCAGTTTTTTGCATATGTCAGAAGCACAAATTGCCATCTCTGTGTGGATTCTTGAACTATGCCTGAAAAATTACACCAATATAAAGGTGTATATATATTTATATATGTTTTGTTTTTTTTCTCCCGTTTCTTGGTCTGTGCTCTTTTCCCCTTTAAAGGGAAATAACTATATTAACAATATATTGCTTTTTGAGGATATGTGCTATGGGTATTGGTTGGGTGAGGGTTTTTTCTGTTGTTTTTTTTTTTTTTTTTTTTTTTTTTAAGGTTCAATGGGGGGGGGGGGAAATGCTCGAATGTTGTTACCTCATTTGCTTGTACTATATTGCTTCAATAAACAAAGTTTAAAAAAAAAAAAAAAAAAAAAAAAAAAAACAGATGCAGAGGGATATGATGGCAGAGCATTCAGAGGAAAATTTGTCCTTTACGAGGTGGAGATGTAAACACTATTTCAAATCAATATACTTGAAGTACAGTAGGCTATGTCTATTTGACCAGTTGTCTCAGGTTGTGAGAGTTAGATTTAATTGATTAAACTCACTTTATATTGTTTGCTGCTGATTGTTATTTTATTGTATTGTTTACTGTTTATTTTTGTTGCACTTCAAGTGTAGGATAAATCTGTTGCTGGTGAGGTAAAATAAATATTACAAGGTTTTATAACCTGTCTGTTCTTCTCTATTCAACTGACTCGAATACTGCTCAGAAAATTTCAAATTCTTTGACATACAGCAACTTCTTTTTAAAGTAACGGAAATAATTACTTTCCCTGGTAACTAGTTACTTTAACTATAGAGTAATTCAGTTACTAACTCAGTTACTTTTTGGAAGAAGTAGTGAGTAAGTATAACTAATTACTTTTTTTAAAGTAACCTGCCCATCACTGATCAGTCCTAATCTTGGCCCATTCTTCTCTACAAAACTGCTGGAGTTCAGTCAGATTCCTGGGATGTCTGGCATGAAAGGCTGTCTTTAGGTCATGCCACAGCATCTCAATGGGGTTCAAGTCGGGACTTTGACATGGCCACTCCAGAATGTGTATTTTGTTCTTCTGAAACATTCTGAAGTTGATTTACTTCTGTGGTTTGGATCATTGTCTTGTTGCAGCATCCCTCTTTTTAGCTTCAACTGTCTGACAGACAGCCTCAGGTTTTCCTGAAAAACATCCTAATAAACGTTTGAATTCATGCTTCCATTAATAATTGCAAGTTGTCCAGGGCCTGAAGTAGCAAAACAGCCCCAAATCATGGCTCTCCCTCCACCATGCTTCACGGTGGGAATGAGGTGTGATGTTGGTGAGCTGTTCCATTTTTCCTCCACACATGACGTTGTGTGTTATTCCCAAACAATTCAACAAAATATTTGGCCAAAACTTCTGTGGAGTGTTCAAGTGCCTTTTGGCGAACATTAAACAGGCAACAATGGGGGTTTTTTAGACAGCAATGGCTTCCTCCATGGAGTCCCCCCATGAACACCATTCTTGGCCATAGTTTTACATATAGCTGATGTGTGCACATATCTATTAGACTGTGCAAGTGATTTCTGTAAGTCTTTAGTAGACACGTTTCTTTTGTAGCTCTCTGAGTGTTCTGCGCTGAACTCTTGGCGTCATCTTTAGTGGACAGCCACTCCTTGGGAGAGAAGCAATAGTGCCAAACTCTCTCCATTTGTAGAAAACTTCTCTGACTGTCGATTGATGAACATCCAGACTTTTAGAAATGGTTTTGTATCCTTTCCCAGCTTTGTACAAATCATCAATCCTTGATCGCGGGTCATCAGACAGGTTTTTTGACCGAGCCATGATGCATATCAGACAGTGCTTCTCCATCCATCCATCCATCCATTATCTTCCGCTTATTCCGGGGTCGGGTCGCGGGGGCAGCAGCTTCAGCAGAGAAGCCCAAACTTCTCTCTCCCCAGCCACTTCAGCCAGCTCCTCCGGCGGGATTCCAAGACGTTCCCAGGCAAGCCGAGCGACATAGTCTCTCCAGCGTGTCCTGGGTCGACCCCGGGGCCTCCCGCCGGTGGGACATGCCCGGAACACCTCTCCAGGGAGGCGTCCAGGAGGCATCCGAACCAGATGCCCGAGCCACCTCAACTGGCTCCTCTCAACGCTCCTCCTTGAGTCATCATCTTATCGTGGTGGAGGGGTTTGCGTGTCCCAATGATCCTAGGAGCTACCCCTGGCAGGATCACCCATGGCAAACAGGTCCTAGGTGAGGGGCCAGACAAAGAATGGCTCACAAGACCCCTTATGATGAAGAAAATTACAGGATCTAAGTTTCCCTTGCCCGGACGAGGGTTACCGGGGCCCTCCTCTGGAGCCAGGCCTGGGGGTGGGGCTCGAAGGCGAGCGTCTGGTGGCCGGGCCTTTTCCCATGGGGTCCGGCCGGGCACAGCCCGAAAAGGCAACGTGGGTCCGCCTTCCCATGGGCTCACCACCTGTGGGAAGGGCCAAAGGGGTCGGGTGCGTAGCATTTTGGGCGGCAGCCAAAGGCGGGGGCCTTGGCGGTCCGACCCCCGGCTACAGAAGCTAACTCTTGGGACAATGCTTCTCATCAAGACAATTCTTACCAGGTGTGTGTTTTATAGTGGGCAGGGCAGCTTTAAATCACTCATCAGTGATTGGGAACACACCTGACTTAAATTGTTTGGTAAAAATTGGTTCAATTGCTCTTCAAGCCTCCTTAAGCAGAGGGTTCATTTACTTATTTTTTCCCCCTTCTGTCTTTGTTTGCATGCTATCCTCATTGAAATATGAAACCTATAAATGTTCGGTGGCTTCAGTTAACACTAGAAGTCCCGGTGAATTCTGGTACTCCTACTAGTCCCAAACAATGGCCGATATGGCCTCTCCCCCGGAAAACCCAGAGGTAGCAAAAATGACCCAAGTGCTTTTGAATTGTTAAGTCGTTGTCGGACAGACAACAGCCGTTCATATGGAAATGCAGCCACTAGACATACATTTTCAGACACAATGACCACAATCCATACTCCATGCCCCTGATTCAGTCCTTCTAAACTATAGACACAATTCCTGCTTTACACTCATATTGCAGTTCTAAAACGCTTTTTTCTTCTTCTTCAAAACAATGTACACATTTGGGCCATTCTTTTTGTCGTTATGTGTGGAGTATAAGAGAAGTGAATTAAAAAATGTGTACAAAGTGTCAAACTTCATAAATAAATGTAATTAAATAAATGTAGCTTAACTTGAACTGACACAAACTATCACAGGAGTCACGGAGGAGAGGCCAAATCGGCCATTGCGAGGGAATATTAGGAGTGTTTGTCTTGGGAAAGGCCAAGTCGTCCTTTGCTGGGTTTTCTAGTGTTAAAGCAGACACTGTTTTTTCATCCGTGTGATTTTGATAAAGATCAGCTCATATTTGATGGTGATTTTATGCAGAAATGTGAGAAATTCCCAAAGGTTCAGATACTTTTTCCTTCCACTGTATCTTAAGTTACGGCATTAGCTCACCTGAAACAGGTTTTTTGAAACCTCAAAGTCATTTAAATCCTCGTATAATCTCGGTTCTGTCTCACTCAGGGCATTTTTGTAATCTCCAAAAAGAACAGGGTCTTTCATAACATCATCCATGTTTGCCTTGAAATTTTCTTCAACTAGGTTCTTTATAATGCCTTGAACCTACGGAGAGAGACGGACGGCATTAGTGCGCAATATCACCGCGATGAAAAAAAAGGAATGATTACTGATCAAATTACATAGGCTTTGTCTTTTTCATCAATGAGACGATCGTGCAAAATTCTCAAGCACTCGTTTCGCCAAACCCGAACAAATATACTGGCTGTCGCAAATCTGTTATCGTGAAACAAGAGATATCAAATATTAAGTACACAATAATGACACAACGTAGAGAGAATTCATTGGCCTGAGCAGACTTTTGTGGCGTAGTGAGTGTCAGTCCATTGTAGACCCTCGATAGATCTCGCAGGTTAAAGATGTAGTGGAACTTTGCCGGAGTAGGTGGCAGGTCTTTGACAAGGCTGTTGTACAGTTCCAGTGTGGCGAAGGTGACTTTATCACAAAGCTTCTGTACCACATCCTCAAAATTCTAAAATGTTCAATGATATTCATTATACACGAGATGAGATGCATTAACCCTTAGATGCACAAGTTACTGGACCCTACACTCTTCCATAAGTGGGTCAAAAATGACCCCTATTAGAACCAATGTGTTTTTATGCCATTTTGGTGAAGAATAATCACTTGTATATTAATTAGTAGAGATGGGAATCTTCGGGCACCTAAAGATTCGATTACGATTACGATTCAGTGACTCCGATTCGATTATAAATCGATTATTGATACCCCCCCTCCCACACATTTTTTTTTAATGTTTTGTTTATTTGTTACAAAATTGTTAAAAATCCTCTCAGGCTAAATAAACCAAACTACTATTTTGGTATCAAGTTACCGGTTAAAAACAGTAAATAAAATACTCAAGTCCCCATTCTATATCAGCAGCTTTAAACTACATTCAATTAATTTAATGTTGTGAATCAACCGTTAAAGTTGTTAAAATTACGCCCGTTATTCCATAATTTCCCTCATGTCTACTTTCAACATGTGAAAGTTTTAAAACTGTTTCATCATTATCATTATATTATTTATATACATATATATATATATATATATATATATATATATATATATATATACAGTGGGGAGAACAAGTATTTGATACACTGCCAATGGGTTTTCCCATTGACTGTGTATCAAATACTTGTTCTCCCCACTGTGTATATATATATATATATATATATATATAGTACTGTGCAAAAGTTTTAGGCAGGACACCTGCCTAAAACTTTTGCACAGTACTGTATATTTTTATTATATTATGTATATACAGGATATACTGTATGTGTATATTTTCCCCAAGTGGAAGATTCCATGATCCTAATAAATTTAATAATTAAAAAAATATATATACAGCACTGTGCAAAAGTTTTAGGCAGGTGTCCTGCCTAAAACTTTTGCACAGTACATTGGTATATATATATAAGTCAAGATTTTGCCGATTTAGGGGTATTTTAGAAAAAAGGTAATTAGGTTCTCTACAACAGAGCCTTCTAGAGAAGTGTACTGCTTTAAGATGGTGCCTGTTTACTAGTGCGGGAAAGTCTGTCATTTCACATCTAGTCTAGATATATGTGATATCTACCATAGCCGTATGTTTGTAGCAACTAGCAACTGGATGCTGTTTGTAGCGGCTGACGGCCGCAGTCAGGTTTTATTGTTTTTTGTTTTTTTTACCTAGCGGCATTAGCTGCACATGATATTTACTCTCGGTCCGTTCCTCATTGCGTCCCGAAGATCGTGCTGACTGTGTTTTATTTCCGCTTTACCTGGTATAATTCAACAATCGGAATTTGGATGTTTGTAAATCGTTCTCGAATCTTCCACGGCCGAATCGCGAATAATCTAAGAATCTGAAATTTTGCACGCCTCTATTAATTAGTATGATATTTAGGGCCACACAAGAATGATTTCATGCTTGAAATATCTTCATGATTCAATTAACATTTTTTGAGAAAAAAAACCAAAAAAAAAACAGAACAGCAATAGACTTCATCCTTCCTTGTATTTTATCATCAATGATGAAGAACTCCCATGCATCTTTTTGGTGAGACAGCGGTGCAAAGCCCTTGTGGAGGCACTGACCGATTTCTGAGGACTTTGTGGCTCTTTGTTCTGCCCTGGGTGGTAGGTAATTCTCTCTAGTAAGAAAGAGCCCTACCAACTCATTCTGTTGGCCATGATTTGGACACTTTCTTCTTCAGACGACACATAAGTGGAATCTTATGAGTCAGATTGATCCTGTTCAGTTGGATTTCCAGGTGGACAACTGCCACTGCCACCTGGACAATAGTCTGGGTCCTCATCATCAGAAACTTCGGACACTTGAGTCCAACTCCACCACTGCCTCTCCATCATCCAACATCTCTAGGACCATTTCAGCTGCAAATCTAGCACAAATCCGATTTTTTCGTGTTTTTTCTGACTCGACTGAACAGGAAAAGTCACATACAGTGCCTTGCAAAATAATTCGGCCCCCTTGAACCTTGCAACCTTTCGCCACATTTCAGGCTTCAAACATAAAGATATAAAATTTTAATTTTTTGTCAAGAATCAACAACAAGTGGGACACAATCGTGAAGTGGAACAAAATTTATTGGATAATTTAAACTTTTTTAACAAATAAAAAACTGAAAAGTGGGGCGTGCAATATTATTCGGCCCCCTTGCGTTAATACTTTGTAGCGCCACCTTTTGCTCCAATTACAGCTGCAAGTCGCTTGGGGTATGTTTCTATCAGTTTTGCACATCGAGAGACTGACATTCTTGCCCATTCTTCCTTGCAAAACAGCTCGAGCTCAGTGAGGTTGGATGGAGAGTGTTTGTGAACAGCAGTCTTCAGCTCTTTCCACAGATTCTCGATTGGATTCAGGTCTGAACTTTGACTTGGCCATTCTAACACCTGGATACGTTTATTTTTGAACCATTCCATTGTAGATTTGGCTTTATGTTTTGGATCATTGTCCTGTTGGAAGATAAATCTCCGTCCCAGTCTCAGGTCTTGTGCAGATACCAACAGGTTTTCTTCCAGAATGTTCCTGTATTTGGCTGCATCCATCTTCCCGTCAATTTTAACCATCTTCCCTGTCCCTGCTGAAGAAAAGCAGGCCCAAACCATGATGCTGCCACCACCATGTTTGACAGTGGGATGGTGTGTTCAGGGTGATGAGCTGTGTTGCTTTTACGCCAAACATATCGTTTTGCATTGTGGCCAAAAAGTTCAATTTTTGTTTCATCTGACCAGAGCACCTTCTTCCACATGTTTGGTGTGTCTCCCAGGTGGCTTGTGGCAAACTTTAAACGAGACTTTTTATGGATATCTTTGAGAAATGGCTTTCTTCTTGCCACTCTTCCATAAAGGTCAGATTTGTGCAGTGTACGACTGATTGTTGTCCTATGGACAGACTCTCCCACCTCAGCTGTAGATCTCTGCAGTTAATCCAGAGTGATCATGGGCCTCTTGGCTGCATCTCTGATCAGTTTTCTCCTTGTTTGAGAAGAAAGTTTGGAAGGACGGCCGGGTCTTGGTAGATTTGCAGTGGTCTGATGCTCCTTCCATTTCAATATGATGGCTTGCACAGTGCTCCTTGAGATGTTTGTTCCTTGGTTTTCATAATGCGCTCTGCACTTTAAACAGAACCCTGAGACTATCACAGAGCAGGTGCATTTATACGGAGACTTGATTACACACAGGTGGATTCTATTTATCATCATCGGTCATTTAGGACAACATTGGATCATTCAGAGATCCTCACTGAACTTCTGGAGTGAGTTTGCTGCACTGAAAGTCAAGGGGCCGAATAATATTGCACGCCCCACTTTTCAGTTTTTTATTTGTTAAAAAAGTTTAAATCATCCAATAAATGTTGTTCCACTTCACGATTGTGTCCCACTTGTTGTTGATTATTGACAAAAAAATTAAATTTCATATCTTTATGTTTGAAGCCTGAAATGTGGCGAGAGGTTGCAAGATTCAAGGGGGCCGAATACTTTTGCAAGGCACTGTAAAAGTGGACTATTTCCAAATTCGATCCAGGTCACTTTCATATATAGTTAAAATCCCATCCGGGCCAGATTTTTCCAGAATGTGGCTGCGGTCCGAACTGTCAAGTCCCCCAAATTGGAATTCATGCAGCAATTACCATCAGCAAAGAGCAAGAGAGACAGCGTGCTACGGTAGCGGTGCAGCTGTGCATTAGCATTAGCGCCTAGCTTGAAAGCGGCTTTTGGGGGAAGGAGCGGGCTTGACAACAGTCGGTTTTCTCTCTGCTCCAATGCTCCTGCGCATGCGGGCCAGTTTGCTCAGCGCATCTCGGACTGCAAATTAGAGCGCATGTGTGATACTTGAACAGGCTCAATGGACAAAGGCAGTCTGAAAGGGTATGCCAAAAAAAAAACAGATATGACAAAAAAATCACAACTGTGCATTTGGACCTGCGGTTTGAACCTAGCCTTAGTTAGCTAGCTAGTTATGAAGTAGGGTAATTTGTTGATAAATAATAACAAAGAGTCATGAAAGACACACAGAATAATATATGGACATAATACTTACAGTACACGTATCAGCTCTTGCTGTGTAAAATAATCTTCTTAAGGATGTCACTTTTTACATACCTAGTCTGTGTGGTCCACGGTAAACTTATTCCTGACAGCCAAAGTTGATAAGAATGAAAGATTCCCATTGGATTCCATAAAAAAAAATCCATGTGGGTCACTTTTTACCCACTTGTGGAAGCTTAGGGTAGTAATACAAAAATGACAATTTCTTCAAATGTATAAAAAGTTCATCAAAAATTTGAATGGCATTATATCAAAAACATGTTTTTTGAGGAATACCTGGAATATGAATTGATAACAATTTTTCATTCCGAAGATATTTCAAGAAAACAACTTCACCGGGTAATTTTTGACCCACTTATGCATCTAAGAGTTAAGTCAAATCTTGAAGGAAAGATTCTCACTTTGGTGTGGCCTTTGAGAATTGAGGAATAGATCAGGTGAAGAGACTCTACTTCAGGGAACGGGATGCTGAAGACACTGAAGAGTGAAACGAAACGGGTATCCACCTCGTTCCTGCCGCCTCCTGCCTTCCCCATGGCAGCAATGAAGCCGAGGTCCTTGAGGGTTTTGTAGGTGAGCTCCTTCCCTCGGTCGTAAATGCCCCCCCTGTCCAATAACAGCTTCAGCAGTGCGATAGGCTGCTGTGTGCCATAGCTATCCACCTGGAAAGGAAGAAAGAAAATGGCCCAATGACGGTACGATACAACACACTTCAAACCCCGAGTTTCAGCCAGTGTTGCTTTTGTCAACAATGACAGTAACGAAAAACTTTCGTTGGCGATGAATATTTTCATGACGATGACGAGCAAAAAACGTGGTCGGGAAACTAGAACATAGTGAGACGTAGGGATGGGAATTGATAGGATTTTTACGATTCCGATTCCATTATCGATATTGCTTAACGATTGGATTCTTTATCGATTCTCTTATCGATTCTAATTTTGGGAAAAAGAAGAACAAATGTTTTGATTGGCATCGAGTTTGTTTAATCAGAAGTCACAACCTTACAAACTCACAACGAGGTCAAAAGGGGCCAAAAGCCTCAATATTAACTGTGGCAATAAGTGGCAAATGCACAAGAATGTGTAATTTTTTACTGAAACATTGTTTTTAATAGAAATAAAAAATATTGGTATATATTGGCACATAAGTCGTTGTTCTGCTGTTGGCAATATGTGTTAAACTTGCAGGGGTCCCCAAACTTTTTCCTGTAAGGGCCACATAACTTTTTCCTTCTCTGATGAGGGGCCGGGGGTCAGTTTGTAACAGAAATAGTGTGACGATTGCAGGAGTGCCCAAATGTAAAAAAATATTGTTTATCAGAAAGTCAAAATCAAATAATCCTTTCTGGATTCTTCATGGAACAAAAGTAACTAAAACAAAAATAAAAATATAATATAATAATAATAAACAATAATAACACTATTAATCAAATAGATAATAACCAAATAACACTCTCTGAGTTCTTCACAGAAAAAGGCCAGAAAATAAATAACACTATTGAGAAATTTTTTTTTTTTTAAATCAAAATGCTCTCTGGTATTGTTCAGGGGGCCGGACCAAATGTGGGGGCGGGCCGTAGTTTAGGGACCCCTGTTAAAGTGTATTATTTACCAGTATATTGAAATGCATGCCTTTTAGTTTTTGTGGTGCTTTCACGCTCAAGTGGGGGCGCCCTTGCGCTTCCTCACGCGATGAAGAACGCGCTCACGTGAAGAAGAAATGCCGCATCCAAGCGAGTGAGCGAGTTAGTGAGCGAGGGAAACACTGCTACGACCCTACGTTCTTTGCTAATGTTTGTAAAATATCCACAGAGGCAACGCCTGTATGTATCATCTTTTGTGTTGTTGTTGTGTGTTTCCACTCGCGATCGGACACTTAAATCCAGTTGTGTAGTGGTTTGAACGATGTGCTAATGCTAGCGAACGCATGCTAACCGTTTTGTTATTACTGTATTAGCAGCTAATCATCGCTGATTTACGTTGATGCAAACCTGTTTGTTATTGGGGACAAAATTGATTTGTTTCATTTCTATTTTTAGTTTCACTCTTCAAGTGATGGTTGAATAAAGTCAGCAAATTATACCAACGTCTTCTGTATCGTCATTTGGGAGTTTAGCTAGCTGTATAGCCAGGACTAAGCCTTAGCGTCTTGGTGAGGACGGTGCAGTCGATTCCCTCCCGATGCAGTTATCGCCACCTTGCAATGACTGCAAGTCGTTTTGTAGTAATTTTTCCTCGTGAAGTGAAGACACACTTTTGAGCGTTTGAACCTACGTGCTGTCATTGTTACGTTTACGGCTACCATGCTCATGCTAAACCAGCGTAACCTTTCATTTTCACCCTCTTTCCTGGTGAAGTGTAGCAAAACTTTGGAGCGAGTGGTTCTTGGCGCCATGCTAGTTTGATGCGTCTGGACAACAAGTCCCGTTACGACGCAATATGCGTCTTTAGGAATCGTTAAAGGGATCGCTAAGGCTTTTTCATTGTGATGTCGAGGCCTCGAAACACTAGGAACCGGTTCGGAATTGGAATTGGATTTCGATTCCCATCCCTAGTGAGACGGATGCCAGTTTTCGTCTGACGGGACGACAACGAGACGAAAATACGACGTCGTTTTTGTCATATGTTCACAATACGTGACATTTTCATATTGTATGTGGAGAACGTCAGCTTGCATCGTAGTAGTGTTTGGGTCGTGTCACTCATGTGAGATGTGCTGCACCTCCCTCATTACCGGAGTATAGTATGTACAGTAACTCAAGCTAGGCAGTGCTCCATCTAGGCTACATGCTAATCTGAACCAAGAAGCTCTTCCTTTTTTTATTTTATTTTATTTTTCTATAAACCTGCCCTGTTCAGCTGTGTGACATGAAGAATGGAAGTCTAAGTGTCTGGTTGGTCTGAACAGTTTTGATGTTTCACATTGAGAGTATGACTTACTCCCATTGTGATCATTCAACATATCTCGTTTATTATGACAAAGTAGCGAATAGGAATAGGTTATGGTGGGACAGAAGAAAAGAAACACATAAAAAGAAACAAAAATAACAAGAAATACATTGAACACCTACACTAACTATTAAAGGGTATGAAAACGCAAAGGGGGTGTGAGACATCAATAGAACCGTTATGTGCCAAGATAACAAATATTGATAAAGTTAACAAAAAAATCAATCACATTAATGAGCAATTATCGAAAATAGATCGAAAATGACGAATATTTCCGAAAGTGTTCCGGAAACAGCCGAATGGGGCGGGGACGTCACTACAAGTGAATGAAAGTCGAGGCGGAGCCAGGTGCCATTGTTTTTTATCTATGAGAGAGTAGCGTTCGGGTTTGTTTGACCAAGACATCACTAAAATGGTTCAAAACTGCTGTGCTATGTGGTGTACAAATAGCTATTTATCGGAATATAGTATCCATGACTTCCCGAACGCGAAAAAAAAAAGCTGGACTACGCAGACAATGGGTAAAGTTCGTCCGTGCAAAGAGGGCTAATTTTCCAGACCCAGCCTCCGGCACGGTTTTCTGTGGTGCGCATTTTCCACCTGAAAGCTTCTCGAACTATGGACAAGTGAAATCGGGGGTTTTGCTAAAAGATTGCTGCTCAAAGCAGATGCGGTGCCCACCATACACGCGTAGCCACCTAAATGTCCCAAGACACGAAGAAAGACGATGAAGACTGCCACTGATGAGACCACCTGAGTCTGTTCTGTGCCGCCCCACATTCCGCTCCCACCTCTGACTAGGCTGGGACGCGAACCTGCGCACTGCGACGATTCTACAGCCGCCCCGCGTTTCGCTCCCACCTCTGACCAGGCTGGGACGCGAACCCGCGCGCCGCGACGAATCTAGTCGGCAGGCAAGGACGTTAACCACTGCGCTAATAAGCTCGAGCCAACGGCGCAGCCGTTAGCGTCCTTACATGAAGGAATCGGCGGGGAGGTTTCCACGTGCTACAACGGATACACTGTGGGTGTACCCGTCTCGAGCCAACGGCGCAGTCGTTAGCGTCCTTACATGAAGGAAACGGCGGGGAGATTTCCACGTGCTACAACGGATGCACTGTGGGTGTACCCGTTACACTCTCCCCCCGAAACCTTCGCTGCCGATCCCGGACGAGCCCCCATTTGTAACCCGAATCTGTTAATGCCGCCCCACGTTCCGCTCCCACCTCTGACCAGGCTGGGACGCAGAATCGGCGGGGAGGTTTCCACGTGCTACAACGGATACATTGTGTGTGTACCTGTTACACCACCTCACCATCCCAGGCAAAGCAAAGGAGGGTAGTTGCTAAGCTGGAAATGGCCAGAGTGAGTACTCTTCTATAATAAAAAAATATCACGCATTGGATACAGGACTAGAGACATGTATAAATTATCGCTCGTAAAATATATAGAACAAATCCTCTGATCCCATTCATATTTGTGTCTGTTGGCAGAGCGAAAAGCGCAATAAATGATAATTATTCTATACCTTTCTTTATTTTGTGGTCACGGTGTATCAGCTTCACAAAAACAAATGCAAAACAAATCATTGGTGTTTCCCACACGATCTGCTGCCGATGTTTCATCAGTGTCATTGCTCCCCTCAATGACCGTTTCATTACGCTGCATTGGCGTTCGTTTGGGCTCAAATTGGTAACCTAAAACACCGATTAAAGCTTCGTAACTCTCCTCGTCACCATTAAATGAACATTCGTTACGTCCTTCTACGTCAGATTCATCGCTGAAACTAGAAACGAAATCGTCTGCCATCATCGCCGCCACTCAGTATTAAAGCACTGAGCCTTTTCCTTGTTGAAGAAACACCCCTCACTGTCAATTCTAAATTCTCTTTTACTGACAACGAGGGGTGTTTCTTCATGAGGGAACCTGGAATATGTGCAAGACGAACACAATGCAACAGCATAAATAGCCCAAAACACCCCTAATTCTCCCCTCACTAGAAGGAATTATATTGATGCAGACAGGCGCTGCCCCCCTAGTGGCCGGTGGCACTCTCTTCACTTGTAATGACGTCACGCACACAATCTGCCAGATCTCGGGCGCCGGTCGTTTTAGCTTGACAATCGATCCAAATTTCTCTCATTTTCTTGTGTGTAATTACACAAAGTGGCATGATATGAATACAAAAGGCATGCGTTAATGGATAAATGATGGAAAATTAACATTTCCCCAGGGGTTGACATACCCTTTAATATGTTGGTGCTAACGTCAGCTAGATGTATTTCCGGTTGACACCATGTGAGTGGCCTGTTGACCAGGTAAAGAAGGGGGGGGGGAGTGTATAAAATAAGTGATTTGGTGGGGTAGCATGTACACAAATCAGCTCTGTGATCTAGAACCCAGTAATCATGTGAATCCCTTGTGAGTGTAAGCCCGTTGGCAACGACCCTATGCCACCTCAGGGTCACCTCACCCGAGCGCGCACAATCGCATCCAGCCGCACGCGAGCCCCACCAAACACGTGAGTCACGCAGACGAGCAGAGACACTGTGCAGGCGCCAACCCAGGGCCACAGTCCCCACCCAGGCAGCCCGAGGAGGGAGGGCGGGCAGGGGGTGGGGGTGTGCAGTGCAGCCCATCCCTCCTCCCGCAACCCAGCAAAGGAGCCATCGTCACCCCCCCCCCGCGCTCCCATTAATCGGCCCTCAGGGATGGGAAGAGGGGACGCACCACCAACCCCACCCCCAGCTTTTTTAAGGTGAAAAGGTTACCTGCTGAGCCAGAAGAGGGGCCTACAACCAAGTCCATTCTGCATTAAATGTGGCTAAAAGCTATGCAACAAAAGCGAATGCACTGCTGTCGACTTGGAATAAATTGTCAACTTGTGTTTCGAAGCCTTTTTTCACCTTTGAAAATGGAATCAGTACAAGGGGTTAAAACGAAGGTGAACGCACAGAGTTTGGCCTTTTGGTTGGGTTGTTGGGGTTTCACTTCCCCGGGTCGTTGGAATTGCGCTATCGCGGTTCTGGCGGTTCGGCTGGCGTGATTCCGGCAATCTGGCTAAAAGTCAAAATTCCAACAATCTTGAGGATTTTAAACGCTCGAACAACTTTATTATTTTTTTTTTTATTTATTTTTTTTTTACATACAGTCTGTGGCTTCGAGGTATGATTGAAAATAATGTACTGCTTTTCCTGCTGAGTGTGTATTATCATCACAAATAGAGATGTTGATGCCGATCGATCGGGTCCAATTATGTCATTTTCAAAGTATCGGAATTGGCAAAAAAATATCGGACATGCCTTTTTTTAATATATACAGTGCCTTGCAAAAGTATTCGGCCCCCTTGAATCTTGCAACCTTTCGTCACATTTCAGGCTTCAAACATAAAGATATGAAATTTAATTTTTTTGTCAAGAATCAACAACAAGTGGGACACAATCGTGAAGTGGAACAACATTTATTGGATAATTTAAACTTTTTTAACAAATAAAAAACTGAAAAGTGGGGCGTGCAATACTATTCGGCCCCTTTACTTTCAGTGCAGCAAACTCACTCCAGAAGTTCAGTGAGGATCTCTGAATGATCCAATGTTGTCCTAAATGACCGATGATGATAAATAGAATCCGCCTGTGTGTAATCAAGTCTCCGTATAAATGCACCTGCTCTGTGATAGTCTCAGGGTTCTGTTTAAAGTGCAGAGAGCATTATGAAAACCAAGGAACACACCAGGCAGGTCCGAGATACTGTTGTGGAGAAGTTTAAAGCCGGATTTGGATACAAAAAGATTTCCCAAGCCTTAAACATCTCAAGGAGCACTGTGCAAGCCATCATATTGAAATGGAAGGAGCATCAGTCCACTGCAAATCTACCAAGACCCGGCCGTCCTTCCAAACTTTCTTCTCAAACAAGGAGAAAACTGATCAGAGATGCAGCCAAGAGGCCCATGATCACTCTGGATGAACTGCAGAGATCTACAGCTGAGGTGGGAGAGTCTGTCCATAGGGCAACAATCACTGCACAAATCTGACCTTTATGGAAGAGTGGCAAGAAGAAAGCCATTTCCCAAAGATATCCATAAAAAGTCTCGTTTAAAGTTTGCCACAAGCCACCTGGGAGACACACCAAACATGTGGAAGAAGGTGCTCTGGTCAGATGAAACCAAAATTGAACTTTTTGGCCACAATGCAAAACGATATGTTTGGCATATAAGCAACACAGCTCATCACCCTGAACACACCATCCCCACTGTCAAACATGGTGGTGGCAGCATCATGGTTTGGGCCTGCTTTTCTTCAGCAGGGACAGGGAAGATGGTTCAAATTGACGGGAAGATGGATGCAGCCAAATACAGGAACATTCTGGAAGAAAACCTGTTGGTATCTGCACAAGACCTGAGACTGGGACGGAGATTTATCCAAAACATAAAGCCAAATCTACAATGGAATGGTTAAAAAAACATACCCCAAGCGACCTGCAGCTGTAACTGGAGCAAAAGGTGGCGCTACAAAGTATTAACGCAAGGGGGCCGAATAATATTGCACGCCCCACTTTTCAGTTTTTTATTTGTTAAAAAAGTTTAAATTATCCAATAAATTTTGTTCCACTTCAAGATTGTGTCCCACTTGTTGTTGATTCTTGACAAAAAATTAAAATTTTATATCTTTATGTTTGAAGCCTGAAATGTGGCGAAAGGTTGCAAGGTTCAAGGGGGACGAATACTTTTGCAAGGCACTGTATATATTCTTTTTAATCAAATCGTTTTCTAATTGTATTTAAAGTTACAGACATAATGTGTTACATTCATTCTGAGTCTTTAGTTTAGGCTTAAAATAGGGTTATCAAATTTATCCCTATAACAGCAGTAATGAGTTTTTTTAATGTATCACATTGCAATTAATGCATGCGTTGCATGACCCACTCATGCATTATTGCGCTCAATCTGTAAAGGCGCCCTTTAGCTATATAGAGAGATGAAAGGCAGTGTAATATAAGTAGAGTGAATTTTGGCAGCCTTTGGAGGCTGATTTTAATCGACTCAAGTCTTACAATCCCTCTCCCTACGATTAGAAATATCATATGACGCAAAGCGGGGATGCAAGGTAGCATTTGATCTTTTTCTTAACACCTTATTTTATTTCCCAACGCAGAGAAGATATATCAATTGCTAGCACTACTCACAGTCATGGTTCCACTTCCCATCATGGTTCCATTTCCCATCATGCATTTGGGCATGGCTGCAGACACTAGATGGCAATATTTAGTCACAATATACAAAGTCTTTCTATCCGTGGATCCCTCTCACAGAAAGAATGTTAATAATGTAAATGCCTTCTTGAGGATTTATTGTCTTAATAAACAAATACAGTACTTATGTTGTATGTTGAATGTATATATTCGTCCGAGTTGTTTTCATTTTTTTCTTAATGCATTGCCAAAATGTATATGATCGGGAAAATTTATTGGGAATGATTGGAATTGAATCGGGAGCAAAAAAAAAGCAATCGGATCGGGAAATATCGGGATCGGCAGATACTCAAACTAAAACGATCGGGATCGGATCGGGAGCAAATTAACGTTAACATTAACGGAACAACCCTAATCACAAAGTTGGCGTTGTCCTTGTAGACGCTACAATATGTGCTCATCTGTTTATGTTCAAATTGTTGGAAACCTTTATCTAAAACGTTTGAATTTTACATACAAAAACATCTTAAGTAACTGTTGACTAAAACTAGACGGACTTTGTATGAGAATTCATCGACTAAAACTAAACGAAAACATTTTGAAATGACTAAAATATGACTAAGACTAATAAGTATTTTCGTCCAAAAGACTAAGACAAAAATGAGAAGGGCTGACAAAAACAACACTGCTTTCAGCTAAATTGTATATACCTTTGGCATATTCATGTCATCTATATACACCAACAGTCTCTTGCCCATTGGAGGACCGTATATCTCCTTAGTCCGTTTCTCTACATTGGCCTCCAGGTTTCTCTGGAGATCCATTGACGTTGTCCTGGATGAAAGGTTGATGGTCAAAGTAATCTGTTGGCAAAAAATGATGTCAGTAAGAGCTAGAGTAATACAGTCCCTGACAAAAGTCATGTCGCTTATCCATTTTGTAGAAACAATTGCTAATAACTAGGGCTGTCAAAATTATCGCGTTAACGGGCAGTAATTAATTTTTAAATTAATCACGTTAAAATATTTGACGCAATTAACGCACTTGCCCAGCTCAGACAGATTTAAATGACAGTAGAGTGAAAGGCCCACTTGTTCATTGTGTTTTGCGGAGTTTTGCCGCCCTCTGCTGGCGGTTGGGTGTGACTGATTTTATGAACTTGTACTAACATTTATCTTTTAAGAACTACAAGTCTTCCTATCCATGGATCGCTTTAACAGAATGTTAATAATGTTAATGCCATCTTGTTGATTTATTGTTATAATAAACAAATACAGTCCTTATGTACCGCATGTTGAATACATATATCCATCTTGTGTCTTATCCTTCCATTCCAACAATAATTTACAGAAAAATATGGCATATTATATAGATGGTTTGAATTGCAATTAATTACGATTAATTAATTTTTAAGCTGTAATTAACTCGATTAAAAATTTTAATCGTTTGACAGCCCTACTAATAACATGCCTTTTCATTATTCAATTGGTTTCAGAAATGGCTCATATGATAGCTAAGACCAGGGGTGTCCAAACTTTTTGTAAAGGGGGCCAGTGGTGCGGTAAAAATGTGGGGGGCCGATCCTGGCTGACGTCCTTTACGTAGAACAATATATTTAAGCAAATTTTAGCAAGCCATTCTGTGTGTCACATTTGCTTTATTATTGTTTTTAATTAATAATTTCAACAATCTCGCAACTAGCCTTTGTGGCGTTCTCCTTTGAGTCTCGGGCTCTTGCGAAATACTGCTGCTGTGAAATTTAACTAGCTTCAAGTTTCTTCAATTTCTTCAATTTCTCGCTGCGTATCTTCCCTGTAATCTTGTCTAGGAATGCAGCTATCGAATATGTTAGTAGTCGAATAATCGATGGTCTACTTAGTTCAAATAATCGACTACTCGGATAAGGAACTTGAAAAATTAAAATACCTGAGCTGAGCCTCAAACCGTATATGTACAACAAAAGAACAACTGGCTAACTTACATAGAAAAAGTCCGCTTTTTTTTTTTTTTTTTTTTACAACGCTCTTAACAAATGGCTCAGACACAAATTCCTACAAAAAAACAGCTAAATATATCTATAAACTAAATTAAGAATGCATTAAAAAACATTAACTCAAACAAAAACTTAGCTTACGTTGGTCTTAACAGGGAGCAGTTGGATTCAGCCATGTGAGGCAGACCAGAGGGCATTGTATCCACCCTCATCAATAAAACTAATTGCAAACACTTTCAAAATAAACCATTAAAACGGCACTTTAATTAAACGAATACTCTAAGCAACAAAATTTAATTAGAATTTTTTTTTGTAATCGAATACTCGAGTTAATCGATTAATCATTGCAGCACTAATCTTGTCGTACATGTCTTGTTTGGTAATATCGCGACTGTCTCTGCAAATGAGGCAGACACAGTTGTTGCGTATTTCAGTGAAGAAATCGTCAAATTTCCACCTATCCTTGAAGTGTCGTCTGTCGCAGTCAACTTTCTTTTTTTTTTTTGTTGTTGTCGCCATTTTAGAAAATTGGAAGGGTCACACAGGGTAATGTTGCTTAGAGTGCTGTTGCCTTTTAGTGGGTAAATGAGTAGCAGCATCTAGTGTGTAAGCTACTTCATATGCTGGTTGCAGTACTGCTGACCAATTTATTAAGTCTGTGTGCGGGCCAGACGTTATTGATTTTATGACAGAGGCTGGGGGCCGGATGAAATTTGACCACGGGCCGCATTTGGCCCCCGGGCCGGACTTTGGACATGTCTGGCTAAGACCCTCCCAAATGATGTTGAATGCACAAAAATATATTTATTTCACTGAAAAAAGATTTATCATTTAATGAAGACGTAAAATTCAAATTTTGGCAAGATAAAAGTTTTGTCCCCAACAGAAAATGGTGTGAAAATTGAACAAAAAATGTACTTCAAATACAAAAATATGTTACATAACATAAGCGAATTAAGTAGCAGTGCTGTGAGATCCAAATTTAGTATTTTGTATGACTTTCATGGGCTTGAAGGAGTGCATCCATGCGGTTCGGCAAGGATTCATGCAATTTATTGATGAAGTCGTCAGGAACGTCAAAGAAAGAAGTCTTGCATGCCTCCCAGAGTTCATCAACATTCTTGGGTTTCGTCTTCCATGCTTCCTCTTTCATCCTACCCCAGACATGCTCAATGATGTTCATGTCTGGTGACTGGGCTGGTTAGTCCTGGAGGATCTTGATCTTCTTTGCCTTGAGGAACTTTGAGGTAGAGATTGAAGTATGCGATGGAGCACCATCCTGTTGCAGAGTTTGTCCCTTTTTATGGTTATGAATGTAAGAAGCAGCTAAGATTAGTTGATATTTCAGACTATTTATGTTGCCTTCCACCCTGCAGATCTCTCAAGGTGTAGACAGTTAAAAAACCGTGTGGCATTTGCAGGGGCGGACTGGTAATCTGTGGGTTCTGGAGGATCACAGAACGGCCGGTGCCCTGGACGGCCGGCGGCCGCCATTCATTATGCATCACTGTTTTTATCCCCCCATCCTCTGATTATCTACAGTTCGCATCCAATCCGACAGGTGGCAGCAATGCGCCTGGCTTTTCACCGCCAATCTGATAGACTAGGAACGACGAAAGCACAGAGTAGCCTTCATTGGTTCCTTCCTTGTGGAAGCAAAATAGCGACGAGTGTTAATGCACAATATGGATGGTGGTGGCAAAAAAACTGAAAAGAGCAGGGTGGCGCGGAGAAGGTTAGAGAGAAAAAATTAAAGAAACTGGAGAGTGAAGCATTAAAATGTCATAAATCGACAAATATTTTCGCAAGCAGCAGTCTGACTGCAACGGCCACGTCGGGTAACAACAGCTCAGCTCCCGGCGATGGTGAGAGGGAGCTGCAGCCGCTCTGACGTGCAGACGGTGCTGGGAGAGAGAAAAGAAGAGGGAGGGGGCAACGATAAACTGTTGGAAGTTCCCCAGACAAGCGCAGGGCAAGTAAATTGGGATGAAGAGGGTTACTTGCTCTGTAAACTGGCAATTGTTATCCATCAGGTAGCTACATTTTAAATCAAATAAATGACAATTAAAGGGTTAGTGCCAGCTAGTCGATGTACCCGTTTGCAATCGTGTCAAGTTACAGTATGCTAGTCCTACTATCCCTCTCCTAAGAAAAAATATTTTAGCCGTAAAACAATGTATGCACACGCAGCATAGCAATATTAATTCAGAAGAAATATAACAAAATATTAATAAAATGAATGGTTTTACTTTAAAGTTTAGGTAGTTAAATTGATGTTATATACATTATTAATCATTTATATATCGTTTTGTTTTCTGGTTAATACTTTCCAATGAAGTTTATGTATACAGGATTTGTCTTGAAATGTGTATTGTATTTTCATTGAAATTTATTATTTGTATGGCAAGATTAATTATGGCAGGGGTCTCCAAACCGGTCCTCAAGGGCCGCTGTGGGGCCTGGTTTTTGTTTTAACCGATCGAGTACCGACAGTTTAACCAATGAAGTTTCTGCTAAAACAAGCAGCACCTGACTGCAATCAACTGATTACACTTGTAAGACACCAGATTACACTTGTAAGACACCAGATTGGTGCAGAGGTTTTGTCTTGTTTTGTTGGAATGAAATCCTGCGCCCGCCGCAGCCCTATGTGGAATAGTTTGGAGACCACTGAATTATGGCATAAACAATGAAGTCATTTTATAGACAGAGATCTATAGAGATATATTATAATCAATTGGATACGTAAAACTTGCTTTGAAAAATAAATTCTTTCATTTGTTTATTCAGGTTGATCATAGAGCTAGTACAGAAAATGAATCCAACTCCAGTTCAGCCTTGCAGTACTTTGAGCGCCCGTAGTCAGACAGTCACAGTCTAGACACATTTTCTTCATTTTTCTCTCAAAGTGCACGAAATTGGTGCATTTTACAATAAAATGTAAAAAAAAAAAAAATCCCCCGGGAGGGGCATGTTCCCGGACCCCCCTATGGGGTCTGTGTTTCCCTTCGTATAGCGATTCTTATGGGCTGGGCTGAGTCAAAGTCCAGGGCTGCTTTTTAGTCCCAGTCCGCCCCTGGGCATTTGCCAAGGCCCACAGCCTGTCAAAAGGTTGGATGCTGGAAAAGTGGAAAAAAACTGGCTTTTTCAGATGAATCTTCCATTGAATTACACCACAGTCGCCGCAAATATTGCAGGAGACCTACTGGAGCCCGCATGGATCCGAGATTCACTCAGAAAACAGTGAAGTTTGGTGGTGGCAAAATCATGGTCTGGGGTTACATCCAGTATGGGGGTGTGCGAGAGATCTGCAGGGTGGAAGGCAACATAAATAGTCTGAAATATCAATAAATCTTTGCTGCCTCTTACATTCCTAACCATAAGAAGGGACAAATTCTGCAGCAGGATGATGCTCCATCGCATACTTCAATCAAGATCCTCCAGGACTGGCCAGCCCAGTCCCCAGACATGAACATCATTGAGCATGTCTGGGGTAGGATGAAAGAGGAAGCATGGAAGACGAAACCCAAGAATGTTGAGGAACTCTGGGAGGCATCCAAGACTGCTTTCTTTGATGTTCCTGATGACTTCATCAATGAATTGTATGAATCCTTGCCAAAGCCCAAGGAAGTCATACAAAATATTACATTTGGATCTCACAGCACCGCTACTTAATTCGCTTATGTTATGTAACATATTTTTGCATTTGAAGTACATTTTTTGTTCAATTTTCACACTACATCCTGTAGGCGACAAAACTTTTGTCTTGCCAAAATTTGATCTTAAAGTCTTCATTAGATGATAAATCTTTTTTTCAGTGAAACAAATAATATTTTTGTACATTCAACATCATTTGGGAGGGTCTTAGCTTTCATATGAGCCATTTCTGAAACCAATTGAATAATTCAAAGTTGATAAGCGACAAGACTTTTGTCAGGGACATTAAATGTCATCAATATTTAACTCACATTTGAATCCCCACTTAAGTGTTTTAGAAAGTTACTAATGGTCGCAGTTTTGGAGGTTCCAGAGTCTCCAACCAAAAGCACCGATCTTTTTATCTTCACCATCTGTTCCAATAGCCAGCTGGTTCTCGTGGTGTCCACAGTGGGGACTGAGGCAAAGATGGAATATTTGGGTAAAAGAGAAACATGCATGGTCAAAAAGTTTCCACCCAGCAGTATGCTAGACTCATGTTTCTTCTGCTTCTCGTCAATAACTAGCTCAAAGTGAACTCTTACCCAGAATATCAACAAACTTCATTTCAGGATTGTGGACGTATTTAGTGACCAGGGACGTCCAGGGAACCCACTTCTGCTTGGTTTCATGAAAATGGAAATCATATAGTGTCGGAAGGTTTCCTGTAGAAATAATGTGTAAAAACATGCATTGTAACCAACTCGTACAATATATTTTTTTTAAAATTCTAATTACAGTCTATTACACATAATATATCGATTGTCAACCAGTTCTTTTTCCAAATAGGAGAATATTAGAAGTGTGCGAGATTTCCGATTCTTAGATTATTCGCAATTCGGCCGTGGAAGATTCGAGAACGATTTACAAACATCCAAATTCCGATTATTGAAATATGTCAAGTAAAGCGGAAGTAAAACACACTCAGCGTGCCGCGCGGTCGTCGAGACGCAATGAGGAACGGAGCGAGAGTAGCTAAACATCATGCTTGTCATTTCCCGGCCCCTCGGGTAATGCCAATGCTCAACTCACGGCTCCAGCTCAACTCATGCAGCGAGATAAAATAAAACAACGACATACCTGACTGCTGCCGACAGCTACTACAAAGTACGTCCACATACTGGCACGGTAGATATCATATTTATATAGGACTAGATGCAATGTACAGAAAGCTAGATGCGAGCGTGAGTAAACAGTCGCCATCTTAAAGCAGTAGACTTCCCTTCAAGGCTGTTGTAGCGAAACTTCCAAGCGAACTTAATTAACATTTTATCTAAAATACTCCTAAATCGGTAAAATATTGACTTGAATCTATCTCTTAAAATAGTTTTAAAACTTTCACATGTCGAAAGTAGACAAAAGGGAAATTATAGAATAACGGGAGCAATTTTAACAACTTTAACGGTTGATTCACAACATTAAATTAATTGAATGTAGTTTAAAGCTGCTGATACAGAATGGGGATTTGAGTATATTATTTATTGTTTTTAACTGTTAACGTGATACTGAAGTAGCCGTTTATTTAAGCTTTAGAGGCTTATTTATTTATTTATTTATTTACGTTTTTGTAACTAATGTACAAAACATTAAAAGCAGCTAATAGCGGGGGGGGGGGGGGGTCATCAATAATCGATTTATAATTGAATCGTAATCGAATCGTTAGGTGCCCAAAGATTCCCGCCTCTACTTTATATATATATACATATGTATATATATATACATATATATTAGGGCTGTCAAAATTATCATGTTAAAGGACGGTAATTAATTTTTTTAATTAATCACGTTAAAATATTTGACGCAATTAGCGCACAAGCCCTGCTCAGACAGATTTAAATGACAGTAGAGTGAAATGCCCACTTGTTAATTGTGTTTTATGGAGTTTTACCGCCCTCTGCTGGCGCTTGGGTGCGACTGATTTTATGGTTTTCAGCACCATGAGAATTGATGGTGCTGAACAATGGCGAGCTACTAGTTTATTTTTTGTTTGAAAATGTTACAAATTTTATTAAAACGAAGACATTGAGGGGTTTTAATATAAAATTTCTATCACATGTACTAACATTTATCTTTTAAGACCTACTAGTCTTTCTATCGATGGATCGCTTTAACAGAATGTTAATAATGTTAATGCCATCTTGTTGATTTATTGTTATAATAAACAAATGCAGTACTTACAGTGCCTTGCAAAAGTATTCGGCCCCCTTGAATCTTGCAACCTTTCGCCACATTTCAGGCTTCAAACATAAAGATATGAAATTTAATTTTTTTGTCAAGAATCAACAACTAGTGGGACACAATCGTGAAGTGAAACAACATTTATTGGATAATTTAAACTTTTTTAACAAATAAAAAACTGAAAAGTGGGGCGTGCAATATTATTCGGCCCCTTTACTTTCAGTGCAGCAAACTCACTCCAGAAGTTCAGTGAGGATCTCTGAATGATCCAGTGTTGTCCTAAATGACCGATGATGATAAATAGAATCTACCTGTGTGTAATCAAGTCTCTGTATAAATGCACCTGCTCTGTGATAGTCTCAGGGTTCTGTTTAAAGTGCAGAGAGCATTATGAAAACCAAGCAACACACCAGGCAGGTCCGAGATACTGTTGTGGAGAAGTTTAAAGCCGGATTTGGATACAAAAAGATTTCCCAAGCTTTAAACATCTCAAGGAGCATTGTGCAAGCCATCATATTGAAATGGAAGGAGCATCAGACCACTGCAAATCTACCAAGACCCGGCCGTCCTTCCAAACTTTCTTCTCAAACAAGGAGAAAACTGATCAGAGATGCAGCCAAGAGGCCCATGATCACTCTGGATGAACTGCAGAGATCTACAGCTGAAGTGGGAGAGTCTGTCCATAGGACAACAATCAGTCGTACACTGCACAAATCTGGCCTTTATGGAAGAGTGGCAAGAAGAAAGCCATTTCTCAAAGATATCCATAAAAAGTCTCGTTTAAAGTTTGCCACAAGCCACCTGGGAGACACACCAAACATGTGGAAGAAGGTGCTCTGATCAGATGAAACCAAAATTGAACTTTTTGGCCACAATGCAAAACGATATGTTTGGCATAAAAGCAACACAGCTCATCACCCTGAACACACCATCCCCACTGTCAAACATGGTGGTGGTAGCATCATGGTTTGGGCCTGATTTTCTTCAGCAGGGACAGGGAAGGTGGTTAAAATTGACGGGAAGACGGATGCAGCCAAATACAGGAACATTCTGAAGAAAACCTGTTGGTATCTGCACAAGACCTGAGACTGGGACGGAGATTTATCTTCCAACAGGACAATCATCCAAAACATAAAGCCAAATCTACAATGGAATGGTTCAAATATAAACGTATCCAGGTGTTAGAATGGCCAAGTCAAAGTCCAGACCTGAATCCAATGGAGAATCTGTGGAAAGAGCTGAAGACTGCTGTTCACAAACACTCTCCATCCAACCTCACTGAGCTCGAGCTGTTTTGCAAGGAAGAATGGGCAAGAATGTCAGTCTCTCGATGTGCAAAACTGATAGAAACATACCCCAAGCGACTTGCAGCTGTAATTGGAGCAAAAGGTGGCGCTACAAAGTATTAACGCAAGGGGGCCGAATAATATTGCACGCCCCACTTTTCAGTTTTTTATTTGTTAAAAAAGTTTAAATTATCCAATAAATTTTGTTCCACTTCACGATTGTGTCCCACTTGTTGTTGATTCTTGACAAAAAATTAAAATTTTATATCTTTATGTTTGAAGCCTGAAATGTGGCGAAAGGTTGCAAGGCTCAAGGGGGCCGAATACGTGCAAGGCACTGTATGTACAGTATGTTGAATGTATATATCCGTCTTGTGTCTTATCTTTCCATTCAAACAATAATTTACAGAAAAATATGGCATGTTTTATAGATGGTTTGAATTGAAGTTCACTGTACAGTCATCTAAATCTGTCTGAGCGGGGGGAGTGCGTTAATTGCGTCAAATATTTTAACGTGATTAATTTAAAAAATTAATTAACGCCCGTTGACGCGATAATTTTGACAGCCCTAATAAAAACATATCAATCATAGAAAAAAAGTGTTTGAATGCGAAAAAATATTTGAGACCCAGAAATTTACATTTGAACACTTAATTTTTCATTAAAACCGTTTTCTTTGATTGTGTAGGACATATGTGTCTAAATCATTAAATCCCAGAAAAAGTTGCTTCAAAAAAATATACGGCGGAAAACACTGAAACACTTGAAAAAGCAGTTTTTGCTCTTGCACTCCTCTTTAAAAGAAACTACTGTATTTTAAGCCAAAACAACTGTTGTGTTTGATTGAACAATATGTTTATATGCTGCCATAGCAGATTCATGGCGCATGAATCCCCCGAACTATTTTTAATTTGTCCGTTTTACCCTGAAAACCCCCATTTACAGACGTCACGCAACCGCTTTTGTTTCAACCTAGCCATAAAAAGAAGGTGAGCAATTATATTTATTATTCGAAATGTCTGTCATTTTTAGCTTAGAATCATTAATTGCTGTCTAATATTAAGTTTAAAAAAAGAAAACGACTTTAAAAAATTATTCACTCGCATATTTTAAACTTTTAAATAAATTACGTCACAATAAAAAATTGGGCATCTGTAAAAAAGTCACGTATTTCTACCTCATAACCATCGCTTAATTGTTTTTGTTTTGTTTTGTTTTTTCGCATTTTCCCCGATATGTTAGATGATAAATAATCGATCCAAACAAAGAAAAATTGAAAAATAACGTTAAAAATGGGTAACTATATGAAAAAGAAAATCTCAACCACTCCTTGTTGTCTGCGATTTCTGCATCGCGACCATTGTTATATCACCATGTTTCACCCATAAAATCCCCCAAAAATCTGGCTATGGTCATTCACAGCTGTGTCTTGACACTCGGTGATACACGTTACATGGAGTTTTTGGATCGAAACAAGGTAAATACGCGATAATATCTTGTTAAAATCATGGCGTCTCCTCTACATTGAGTTTTGCTGTTTATTTTCGATTTTTTTTTTAAATGCCCTCCTGTTCAAATGTTTTCTTCCCCCAGAAAATTGAGATTTTAAGCTTTCCAATGATGTATCACACATGCATATCGGACAATTTTGAAATCTGGCCAAATTGGGGGTCTCAGAGCGCAACTTCAAGTCACCTGAGTGTTTTCCGCCATATGCAGTGGGGAGAACAAGTATTTGATACACTGCCAACGGGTTTGGCAGTGTATCCAATACTTGTTCTCCCCACTGTATATTTCAAATTAAAAAAATATTTTCAAAACAACATTTTTTTTTTTTTAAAGGACAATTTTATTTTTGCCAATAGTTTTTTTTTTGTTGTTAAATATAACAATATCAAAAATGCAGATTGCATGAAACCTAAAACTTAAACAAAAGAAACTAATGGTTTGATTTGAAATCAGCGACCAAAAATGGTATAAACAGGGGTAAAAAAAAAAACAAAAATGATGATGAACTATGATTGTTGGTCCAACGGGTGGAGGCAAATCGGTTGTAATCAGTACTTTATGTCAAGCTCAGACCTAGTTTGTCTGAACTACAGTGACGCTAACTTCAATCTTATGTTATGCACCCCCTATTCAAAGACATATATGTATATGGCGAAAAACACAGACAAGGCTGAAAAAGCAGTTTCTGCTCTTGCACTCCTTTTTAAAAGAAACTGCTGTATTTTAAGCCAAAAAAAAACTGTTGTGTTTGATAGAACATTATGTCTATATGCTGCCATAGCAGATTCATGGCGCATGAAGCCCCTGAACTATTTTTAATTTTTCCATTTTACCCTGGAAACCCTCGTTTACAGATGTCGCGCAACCGCTTTTGTTTCAACCCTGTAATTAAACGAAGGTAATTAATTATATTTATGATTTAAAATGTAATTTTTAGCTTAGAATCATTAATTGTCTAATATTTTTGTTTGAAAAAAACAACAACTTTAAAATATTATTCCCTCGCATATTTTAAACTTTTCAAAAAATGACGTCACAATGAAAACAATGGCGTCCGTAAAAAAGTCACGGATATCTACCTCATAACTATCGCTTAATTGTATTTTTTTTTTTTGTTACTGTTGCATTTTCTCAGATATGTTAGACGATAAATAATCAATCCAAACAAAGAAAAATAGAAGAAAAAACATTGACAAGGGTAAAAAAACTCCTTGTTTTCTGTTATTTCTGCATCGTGACCCTTGTTATATGAACATGTTTCACCCATAAAATCCCCCAAAAATCCATCTATGGCCATTCACAGCTTTGTCTTGACACTCGGTGATACATGCTACATGGAGTTTTTGGATCGAAACAAGGTATTTACACGATAATATCTTGTTAAAATCGTGGCGTCTTTAATTGTGCTCTCGCGTGCTCTCGCCTCCATTTAGGGTTTTGCTGTTTATTTTTTTTTATTTTTAATTTTTTTAAAATGCCCTACTGTTCAAAATTTTTGTTGCCCCAGAAAATTGAGATTTTAAGCTTTCCAATGATGTATCACACATGCATATCGGACAATTTTTAAATTTGGCCAAATTGGGGGTCTCAGAGCGCAACTTCAAGTCACCTGAGTGTTTTCCGCCATATATATTTCAAATTAAAAAAATATTTTCAAAACAATATTTTTTTTAAAGGGAAGGACAATTTTATTTTTGCCAAGTTTTTTTTTTAAATGTAAGAATATCAAAAATGCAGATTGCATGAAACCTAAACTTAAACAAAAGAAACTAATGGCAGATTTGAAATCAGCGACCAAAAATGGTATAAATAGGGGTTTAAAAAAAAAACATACTGTGTTTTACCTGGAATTTCACCGGGTCCTGCCAGCTTTTTGTCATCATTCACAGTCCTTAATTCAGAAAGTTTTTTGACTAAATCATCAAATTTCTCTCTTCCATCATCCACCAACGTTGCCCCCAGAGAGCAGTACAAAGCTTCTAAGAAGTAACACTCCAAGACTGAAGGATCTGAGTTCTCATTTTCAAGTAGAGCATCAAGAGTCATGCAGAGTTGGGACACCTGAAATCACCAACACAAACAGAATCTCAACAATTCATGAAATACGCAACAAAGGTTTTAGGAAACATATGTGATCACATTACCATATTTAGGTCAGTCTGAGGGACGACGGTCTTCAGTTTCTGTCCTTGTTTCCCATCAACAATACCTTCCACAATCATATCAATCAAGCTGTGTACATACTTTTCAAATAATCCATCAAGTTGTTCTTGTTCCTGCCCAAAAATAAAAAATAAAAAGTTGAAAGATTACAAAAAGTGTGACTACAGTTCCATTAGAAGGAGGATGCTCTACTTTGGCAGGTCTGTCAGTCAACCACTTCTTCCAGTACGGGGAGTATCTCAAGTTTTTGGGGTCAACGTAAACCATTCCACAGCGGGAGACAGTGGCAGGGGAAGCATATTGGAGGTCTCCAACCTGCAGTCAAAAAAACAAACACTGCATGCTTTTCCAAAAATAAAGTATGTACAGTGCCCTCCATAATTATTGGCACCCCTGGTTAAGATGTGTTTTTTAACCTCTAATATATATATTAGGGCTGTCAAACGATTAAAATTTTTAATCGAGTTAATTACAGCTTAAAAACTAATTAATCGTAATGAATCGCAATTCATCGCAATTCAGACCATCTATAAAATATGCCATATTTTTCTGTAAATTATATATATATTCTGTAAAATAAATGATTGGAATGGAAAGATAAGACACAAGATGGATATATACATTCAACATACAGTACATAAGGACTGTAGTGGGCATTTCACTCTACAGTCATTTAAATCTGTCTATGCTGTCCTCACTCCGAAGCGTCTACTTTTTCCAAAGCTAGACAGCTAGTGAACGACGCCTTAATAATCAGACTTCTTCCTTTTTCATCCGATTTATGAATAAAATGGCCTCAAACCATTGTCCTCTTTAGACCGTCGCAAAACTACCAAAAAAAAGTACACAAGCATTGCATTAGCAACAACGTTAGCTTAGCACGTTATACAGGTTCACTAAACATAAACAAAAAGCGTCTCATACAAAAAATATAACATTTCGCTTACTAACATAATATGTACATTCTTTACAATTAATATCTTGTCCAAGGATCATATAAGCACAACATTACAACGTAGGCGTCAGCCCGAGACGTCGTGCAGCCATATTGAACTGGCAAGAAAACAATAAACCATGTCGCAAAGCGACCACAAGAGTTCGCTGTTAGACAGCACAAAAAGCCTTGCTGTAAAACTTACCAAAAGGCAGAATACTGTCTGAGCGGGACATGTGCGTTAATTGCGTCAAATATTTTAACGTGATGAATTTAAAAAATTAATTACCGCGCGTTAACGCAATAATTTTGACAGCCCTAATATATATATATATATATATATATATATATTTTTTTTTTTTTTTCAAATAATATGGGACCTTAATGGAAAAAAAGAGAAAAATCCAACCTTCAATACAAGTGCATTCATTCAGTGGGGAAAAAATCCCACATAAAAAAAAAAAATATTTGACATCAGATAATGTGTGTCACAATTATTAGCACCCCTGGTGTTAATACTTTGTCTCCCTTTTGCCAACAAAACAGCACCTAATCTTCTCCTATAATGTTTCACAAGCTTGATTTTGTGTCTGGTGAACCATTTCTGTATAGATTTGGCCATATGTTTAGGGTCATTGTCTTGCTGAAAGACCCAGTGACGACCCATCTTCAGCTTTCGGGCAGAGGGCAACAGATTTTGATTTAAAATGTCCTGGTATTTCAAAGCATTCATGATGCCATGCACCCTAACAAGGTTCCCAGGGCCTTTGGAAGCGAAACAACCCCACAGCATCACTGACCCACCCCCATACTTCACAGTGGGTATGAGGTGCTTTTCAGCATGCGCATCTTTCGTGGCACGCCAGACCCACTTAGAGTGTTTGTTGCCAAAAAGCTCAATCTTGGTCTCATCTGACCAAAGCACACGGTCCCAGTTGAAGCCTGGGACAAGGTTCCCAGGGCCTTTGGAAGCGAAACAGCCCCACAGTTGAAGCCACGGTCCCAGGCGCAGCTAGCCGACATGCTAACCCGAACCGAGTGATGTTTCAAAGTCTTTGAAGCGGAAAATCACACATAACTAGCCCGGATGTTTTGACATGACGACTGGGTTATCGATTGTCTTCGCCGGAGAGCATTTTACAGATCGTTCCCCGGAGGGGGGCGGCTGAAGTTGTTGTGCAGCTAACGTGCAGCTAATGTGCATGAGGAGAGCTTTTTACATGCCCATCAATGATCAAACGTAAGTAGTCCTTAATTTTAAAAAAGTTTGTAGTGTTTACTTTGTAATCGCTGTTAAAGATGCACCGATACCGATACTAGTATCGGCAGGGGGCGCCGATCCGGCCCGAAATGGTGGTATCGGTATCGGCGAGTACCAACAAAAACGGCGCCGATACCATTTACCGGTCCATTATTATAACATTTGACCACAGCCTTTTTCTCCTCCTGGCGCTCACTACACTCTGTCTCTGTGTTGTGTGATGACACGTGAACACCAAGCAGCTATCGCTATTGGCCTGCTCCAGACCAATGAGAGCGGGCCAATAGCCACTCCTGACCAATCAAAAGGGGGCTTTTTCATATAGACGAAAAACAAACCAGGAAATATGGCGGCAGTCGGGAAATATTTCCAAATAGAAATCCCGTCGATTAAAATCAATGGCTGCATGCAAGATTTGCGGCCTGAAAGTTTGGAGATGTGGAGTTAAATCGGCCAGTTTCCATACCTCAAACTTGATAAAACATTTGAAGACGAAACGTGAACGAACACAACGAGTTTGAGCCTGCAAGAGCAGGACTGCTATCCAGAGGAAGGCCGCTGGACCGGAGCAACAATCTCTGGTCAGTTCACTTCGTCGACTTTACTTTTATTGTCTTTTACTGAAAGAAATGCCGCAGTAATTTGGGAAGTGTTTCCAAAGTATTGTTGCCACCTTTCAGAAATAGAAATAAGGGACTCCCACCTCCCGAAAAAAGGAGAGACGGGATGCTGTGGTCAATTATTATTACTTATAATTGTTAGCGTCCGCAAATGCGGAAACAAGGTTGAACCTCGAAGCAGACAACAAGCGGAAGATACATAAAAGGGTTTAATGATTGCAAACAAAAAAATAACACGCGATCGCGGGATAGTAGAAATAACAAAAGGAGTCCGTGACAGCAGGTCGACGGACAAACTAAGACAATAGGCAGCGGTTACAAACGAGAGCAGCACACTAACAGAAAAACCCAATGCAGGGGCATAACAAGCAAATGTAGCGAGATTATTGTGCCAGATGTCAAATAGCGATCAGCAAGGCAAATATCTCGGCAGCCTTCTCTGAGATCACTCGTGCTTAAATGCTGCGTTGATGAGCCTGCATTGGATTCAAGTGCCACGCCCCCACGCCCAGCAACAAAACACAATCTAACCAGCAGCAGAATGTGACAATAATTTCATGAAAGTTGCACTGTTTGGACTTTGAGAGGTTTAAAGAAGTTTATTCAGTTCATTCAGTTTATTATTATGAATTTATTTTTACTTTCTTACTGTTGGGCTAGTATTATACGTTTTATTAATTTCACAAATTTAGCACTATTTTGGCCATTGAGAGCCAAAGGTTTATTCAACTATTGTCTACTAGGGTTTAGTGCACTTTTTCCTATTTTGCAAAGGTAAGCAACAGCCTGACAAAGCCTTGATAGCAATGATTTCACATCCAATTATGTAGCTCTTTGGAAAAAAAAAAATAAATTAAAAAAAAAAATATATATATATATATATATATATATATATATATATAAACACAGGATATATATATATATATATAAACGGGGTGGTATCGGTATGGTATCGGTATCGGCCGATACTTCACAGCCAGGTATCGGTATCGGGGCCAAAAAATGGTATCGGTGCAACACTAATCGCTGTATTCGCGGCTATTTTTAACTCAAAGTTGCAATTTCTGATCGGTCGGAAAATTTGACAGAACACCGGGCACGTGAGCACAATAAGCCGAATATATTGCTCTCCCGGCAGGTGGATGTGCGACAAGCCGCCGGTGTTGTGCCGAAAAATAGCCGCCCCGCATGCATGTCAGCCACAAAAGGCAAGCCACCTACATATTAAAATGATCCCAGTATTTGACATCATACAAAACACAATGTTTACACACTTCCTCGTAAGTCCAATGGTCCCACAGTAGTAGGGCTTGTTTTGACCAATATCCACGGTGAATGGGAACCTTTTGAAACTCCAAAAAGGCACACACGCCTCTCCCTCATACAGCAAGATTTTTCTGCAGCCGTTTGGCTGGCGTGATGCGAAAAATAAACGTATTAATCCGCAAAATCAACTGAATCCTCAGTCCTCATACACAACAGTACTGCTTTATAGTGAAGAGGACTCCTTCTCTCGTACACGTCACAGCGCCGTCCTCCTCAATGCAAGACCGAAGCCGGAAGTCATTCATTTTCACGGCGTGGGATTCAAAAAACTAAATAAATATAGCGAACGCTTCCACACACATCCAAGCGGTCCATATCATTCAGGAGCATAAAATACCGCGTGTATTATAAAATAAACATGCTTTTTCGTGTCACAGGCACTTTAAGTGGGATTTTTTTCCCCACTGAATAAATGCACTTGTATTGAAGGTTGGATTTTTCTCTTTTTTTCCATTAAGGTCCCATATTATTTGAATAATGCCAATAATTATGGAGGGCACTGTATAACATCTGTAATTCCTACAGACCTCAAAAAGCAGGGCACAGTGACCTTGGAGACGAATTCGTTCTCCATTAGCTAGAGTGAGGAGCTTATTGTCATCCATTACAGAATTCATGTTCTCAACCCACAGAGCATCTACATCCCCATCAAACAGGATATATCTGGAAGGAAAAGTGAAAGTGAAAGAATGGTCACTGAGCACTAAAATGACAAAATAATCAACACTTACTGTTTTAGACACTTCACATCATACTTTGTAAAGTACGTATTACCCAGTGTTGTTTTTGTCAACGATAACGAAAATATTTCGTCAACGAACAATTTTTTCATGTCGATGACTTCACGATGGATGCTAGTTGTCGTCTGACGACACGAGATAAAAATTCGCCATAGTTTCCGTCATAAATTCCCAATCTGTGATATTTTCTTATTGTATGTGTAGTTAGCACGCATTTAGCAGTGTCTGGTCTTGTCACTCGCACCCCACACACACGCTTACTAGCTTGTGCCCATTTCAGGCTCCTTTTTTGAAACATATGTATCAGGTGCTGCTTGATAAGTTTTTATTTCTTATCTTGGCTAGATATGCTATGTTGCTTTAGCCTCTAAAGGTCTGTGCTGAGTTATCATCACACACGAAACTAACTCGTAGCGTTAGCATAGCGTTCGCGTTAGAGATGTCCCAATCCGATATTTGGATCGGATCGGACGCCGATATGGGCAAAAAAATGCGCATCGTATCGGATCGGCCGACACGGAAAAGTTCCGATCCAGACTTCCGATCCACTTTTTTTGAAAATCCGGTCCGGTTTTTCCAGCGCACCGATACACATAATCCATTCCAGTTTTTGCTTCGGTTTCCCTAAAATCCGGTCCGCATTTAACGGACGCACCATCCAACACTTTTATGCTGCATTCCAGAGAAGTGGGAAGTCGGATTTATCCCACTCGGATGATACCAGTTCTGACCTCAAAGCGTTCCAAGCAAATGTAAACAACAAAGATGGCTGATCGCGACGAGGTGTGTTTTATTTTGGCCATCCAAAGACATTTTGACCTCCAGCGAACCTGCCTTCCTATAAGCTATCAAATAGTAGAGGAAAAACGATAGATGCGTTATTGCCCACAGTGTAAACTGCCTTTTTTTAGTTACATCCTTTGCTGATCGTCAATATAAAAACATAGCACAACAAAGATAATTCACTGTATGAGATAAAATACAAGGCATCTCAAACAAACTTAATTTACTTCTTTATTGTGTTATCATTCAATACGTTTTCTTGAGCGCCATTTTGTCCAGTGACGTCAGATTGAAACAACTTGAAGTCGGGGTAGTTATTTTTTCTCCGACTTCGCGACTTGGACCTCCCAGTTTGAGTGGCGTTCCAATGATATTTTCCTAGTCGGAGGTCGGAAAAGTCCGACATCCCACTTTTCTGGAACGCAGCATTAGAACCACGGTACAACATGCCCAGACGTCATTACATCCTTCAGCGATTCGGCCGTGGAAGATTCGAGAACAATTCACAAACATCCAAATTCCGATTATTGAAATATGTCAAGTAAAGCGGAACTAATACACAGCGCGGTCTTCGGGACGCAATGAGAAACGGAGGGCATTGCGTCCAGAGAGTAAACATCATGCTTTTCTAATAGATATCATATGTATATAGAACTACATGCCAATAAATGACGGACTCGACGCCGTTAGCAACACATGCATTGAAAACTACGTGCGTTAGTAAACAGCCGCCATCTTAAAGCAGAAGACTTCCCTTGTAGAATGTTGTAGTGAACCTTGCAAGCGAACCTAATTAATTTTTTATCTAAAATACTCCTAAATCAGCCAAATCTTGACCTGAATCTATCTTCAAAATAGTTTTAAAACTTTCACATGTCAAAAGTAGACAGAAGGGAAATTATGGAATAACGGGAGCAATTTTAACTTTAACAGTTGATTCGCAAAATTAATTGAATTGAATGTAGTTTACAGCTGCTGATATAGAATGGGGACTTGATTATTTTATTTACCGTTTTAAAATGTTAACTTGATACTGAAATAGTCGTTTATTTAAACCTGACAGGCTTTTTATACAATTATTATAACTAATGCACGAAACATTAAAAACATCTAATAGCTTGGGGGGTTTGTGGGATTTTCCACTGTCAGTTTACAATATTATTTGCACATTTTACTGACTGACTATGCCATTTCTGTTTGTTATTTATAATGTTTTGTGTTTGTCACTGAATAAACAGGTCAGTTTCTTGTTACCAATCATTGTGTGTGATTCAAACTCACCTAATTCGGCTGGCTCGTTGTTATCAAGAGTACTAAAACCCTTTTCAACATGAGTCTAACAACTAAGTAAGGAGGCTAAATAACTTTAAACTTTATTACATGCTCAGACAGGCCGGTATCGGTATCGGATCGGAAGTGCAAAAACCTGGATCGGGACATCCCTAGTTCGCGTTCGCATTAGTATTTAGCGCGGTGACTCGGTGTCTTCTTAATCGCTTGGAAAACATTAAACATACAGTTCGTGACTTCCAAGTGAGTTAAATTAATTACAAATAATGTGCTGTTTTCCCGCTGTGTGCGTATTAACATCATATGAAAATGGGGATATCCTTGTGTGCGCCACAGATATGTGCTCGCATGTCATGTTCAAATTGTTGGAAACCTTTATTTATTCATGGACTAAAACTTTTAAAGTTTATAGACGAAAACATTTTGAGAATTGTCGACTAAAACTAGACAAAGACATTTTGAAATGACTAAAATATGACTAAGACTAATAAGTGCTTTTCAATGAAAAGACTAAGACAAAAATTAAAATGGCTGCCAAAAACAACACTGGTATTAGATAATCTCCATCTAATGTTTTAGTCTTACCGCCTTTCTTGTTTGTCAGTAGGCTTATTGATGTCACGGAAGATGTTGGATAAGACCCCATCCGTCCAGTCTCTAGTGTCAGGATCCAGGATACCATATAGTTCAATGACACTCACAGCTTTGGGGTTCAGGGGATATAATTTGGTGTGAAATCCCAATCTGGTGGAGAAATATTAACCTCTAATGTAGAAATTATGATATGGTGGAAAACACAGACAAGGCTGAAAAAGCAGTTTCTGCTCTTGCACCCCTCTTTAAAATAAACTGCTGTATTTTAAGCCAAAAGAACTGTTGTATTTGTCACGTTCCGCCGCTGGTCAGAATTTGTTTTGTTGCAGAGCCGGCTGTGGGGGCGTGCCGACGTCGCACCTGCAGCTAATCCCTGCTCATCAGCGATAGTATATAAACGCAGGCCATCCAAGAGAAGAACGCCGAGATATTTTTCTTGCTGGTCGCCATCCACATATACTGCTTTCGAGTCGCGTTGTATTTGCTCTCTGGTTCGTCTGACGTCTTAGTTCTGTGATCCTCTACCTTGTGCAGGTATTGAGTGTATTTTTGTTTGTCTTTTGGCGCTCTGCCCTCCGCTCAGTTTTCGCGTTTTTTGATCCCCGTCGACCTATTTTGTCACGGACCCCTTTTGTTATTCCCTTGTTACCGCGTTCACGTGTTTTTTAATTTTGTGATTAATAAATCCCCGAACGCATCCTCTTTGTTGTCTGTTTTGGGTCCAGTCGTTTCTCCGCATTCGCGGATCCTTAACAGTATTTGATAGAACATCGCGTCTAGATGCTGCAATAGCAGATTCATGGCACATTAAGTCCCCGAACTATTTTTAATTTGTCCTTTTAACCCTGTAAACCCCGTTTACAGACGTCGCGCAACCGCTTTTGTTTCAACCCAGCCATAAAACGAAGATAATTAAGTATATTATTCAAAATGTCTGTAATTTTAGCTTTGAATCATTAATCGATATCTAATATTTCGTTTTTAAAAAAAAAGGACTTAAAAAAAAATTATTATTCGCATATTTTAAACTTTTAAACGAATTACGTCACAATGAAAAAAATGGCGTCTGTAAAATAGTCACGGATATCTACCTCATAACTATCGATTAATTGTATTGTTTTCGTTACTGTCGCATTTCCCCCAATATTTTAGATGATAAATAATCGATCCAAACAAAGAAGAATTAAAAAAAAAACGCTTAAAAGGGTAAATTTATGAAAAAGAAAATCTCGACCACTCCTTGATGTCTGCGATTTGTGCATCGCCACCATTAGTATATTACCATGTTTCACCCATAAAATCCCCTAAAACCCGGCTGTGGCCATTCACAGCTGTGTCTTGACACTCGGTGATACATGTTACATGGAGTTTTTGGATCGAAACGAGGTAAGTACGCAATAATATCTCGTTAATATCATGCCGTCTTTAATTGTGCTCTTTCATGCCCTCACCTCCAGTTAGGGTTTTGCTATTTATTTATTTTTTAATTTTTTAAATGCCCTCCTGTTCAAAATGTTTCTTCCCCCATAAAGTGTCCTGAGTGCTGAGTGTCTTGTTTGGATCCAAAAATTCCATGTAGCATGTATCACCGAGTGTCAAGACACGGCTGTGAAAGGCCACAGCTGGATTATTTGGGGATTTTATGGGTGAAACATGGTAATATGACAAGGGTCGCGATGCAGAAATTGCAGACATCAAGGAGTGGTCGAGATTTTCTTTTTCATATATTCACCCTTTTAAACTTTTTTTTCTATTTTTCTTTATCGTCTAACATATCTCAGAAAATGCGACAGTAACAAAAAAAATACAATTAAGCGATAGGTATGAGGTAGATATACGTGACTTTTTACAGACGCCATTTTTTTCATTGTGACGTCATTTTTTTTTTAAGTTTAAAATATGCGAGTGAATAATATTTTAAAGTTTTTTTGTTTGTTTGTTTGTTTTTTAAACGAAATATTAGACATCCATTAATGAGTCGAAGCTAAAAATGACATTTTGAAAAATAAATATAATTAATTACCTTCGTTTTATGGCTGGGCTGAAAAAAAAGCAGCTGCGTGACGTCTGTAAATGGGGGTTTTCAGGGTAAAACAGACAGATTAAAAATAGTTTGGAGGCTTCATGCGCCATGAATCTGCTATGGCAGTATATAGACATATTGTTTATCAAACACAACAGTTGTTTTGGCTTAAAATACAACAGTTTCTTTTAAAGAGGAGTGCAAGAGCAGAAACTACAGTGCCCTCCATAAATATTGGCACCCCTGAAAAAGATGTGTTTTTTAGCTTCTAATATTTTTTTAATTCAAATAATATGTGACCTTAATGGAGAAAAAAAAAGAAAAATCCAACCTTCAATACAAGTGCATTCATTCAGTGGGGAAAAAATCCCACATAAAGAAAAAATTATTTGACATCAAATAATGTGTGTCACAATTATTAGCAACCCTGGTGCTTAATACTGCATGCGCATCTTTCGTGGCACGCCAGACCCATTTAGAGTGTTTGTCAAAAAGCTCAATCTTGGTCTCACACAAAAATACATTTACAATACAATACTTGGTCAGATGAGACCAAGATTGAGGTTTTTGGCAACAAACACTCTAAGTGGGTCAGGCGTGCCACGAAAGATGCGCATGCTGAAAAGCACCTCATACCCACTGTGAAGTATGGGGGTGCGTCAGTGATGCTGTGGGGCTGTTTCGCTTCCAAAGGCCCTGGGAACCACCAGGACATTTTAAATCAAAATCTGTTGCCCACTGCCCGAAAGCTGAAGATGGGTCGTCACTGGGTCTTTCAGCAAGACAATGACCCTAAACATATGGCCATATCTACACAGAAATGGTTCTTCAGACACAAAATCAAGCTCCTCCCACGGCCATCTCAGTCCCCAGACCTTGTTTTGTTGGCAAAAGGGGGTTGTACAAAGTATTAACACCAGGGGTGCTAATAATTGTGACACACATTATTTGATGTCAAATAATTATTTCTTTATGTGGGATTTTTCCCCCACTGAATAAATGCACTTGTATTGAGGGTTGGATTTTTCTCTTTTTTTCCATTAAGGTCCCATATTATTTGAATAAAAAAAAAAATATATATTAGAAGCTAAAAAACACATCTTAACCAGGGGTCCCAATAATTGTGGAGGGCACTGTATCTGAACCACAGTAACACTAACTTTGTCTGAGCTTGACATAAAGTGCTGATTACAACCGATTTGCCTCCGCCTGTTGGACCCACTATCATAGTTGTGTGTCGTGTCATCATTGTTTCATACATCTGCACCACTTTATCCACCTGAAAGCACAGATACCATTCTCTAAGTGTGGATAGAAAACTCAAACGACAATCCATTATTTGTTGCCGCTTCAACTGTACAACGCGAAAACAAAAAATAAAAAAAATAACATCAACCTGGATGGGCAGCAAGATATATTTGTTGTCTTCCAGGTTGCCCTCGACAGCATCGTTGAAGTTGGGATAGCGAACGCGAGGGCATTCCAGCCCTGGAAAAAGGTCCGAGATCAGGCCGAGGAACAGAGGAACGTCTTCAAAAATAAATTTTGGCAGATTCATATCCCTCAGGGCTCGCATCAATACCACATCCTGCAGAGAAAAGTGGGAAATGTTTTAAAGATACAGTTGCAGAAAATGTTGTTTTAAGTAACAGTGACCACTACATGAAACTGCTCATAATACTGGAATCAAGGAACACTTGACTCATCATCAGTGCTGTTAATAATACAAAACCATCTCTAAAAGTATGGTTGTTCATCAATCGACAGTCAGAGAAGTTATCTATAAATGGAGAGAGTTTGGCACTGTTGCTTCTTTCCAAAGGAGTGGCTGTCCACTAAAGAGTTGAGCACAGAATACTCAGAGAGGTAAAAAGGAACCCGAGAGTGTCTGCTAAAGACTCACACAAATCCCTGACACAGTCCAATATCTATGTGCACACATCAACTATATGTTAAACTATGGCCAACAACGGCGTCCGTGGGATGACTCCATGGAGGAAGCCACTGCTGTCTAAAAAAAAAAAAAAAAAAAACATTGTTGCCCTTTTAATGTTCGCAAAAAGGCACTTGGACACTCCGCAGAAGTTTTGGCAAAATATTTTGTGGACTGATGAAACCAAAGTTGAATTGTTTGGTAGTAACACACAAAGTCATGTGTGGAGGAAAAAATGGAACAGCTCACCACCATCGATATCTCATCCCCACAGTGAAGCATGGTGGAGAGAGCATCGTGACTTGGGGCTGTTTTGCTTTCTCAGGGCCTGGACAACTTGCAATCATTAATGAAATAATGAATTGCAAAGTTTATCAGGATGTTTTGCAGGACAACCTGAGGCCTTCTGTCAGACAGTTGAAGCTAAAAAGAGGATGGATGCTGCAACAAGACAATGATCCAAAACACAGAAGTAAATGAACTTCAGAATGGTTTCAGAGGAACAAAATACACGTTCTGGAGTGGCCAAGTCAAAGTCCAGACTTGAACCCCATTGAGATGCTGTGGCATGACCTTAAGACAGCGATTCATGCCAGACATCCCAGGAATCTGACTGAACTACAGCAGTTTTGTCGAGAAGAATGTGCCAATATTAGTCCTGATCGATGTGCCAGACTGATCTGCAGCTACAGGAAGCCTCTGGTTGAAGTTATTGCCAAAGGGGGGGGGGGGCACAGAATATTAAATGTGATGGTTCACTTACTTATCTTTTCGCCATTCTTTCATTGTTTGCATACTATCCCCAATAAAATATGAAAACCTATAAATGGTGGTTTTAGTTAAAGCGGCCACTGTTTTTTCATCTGTGTGATTTTGACAAAGATCAGCTCACATTTGATGGGGATTTTATGCAGAAATGACAGAAATTCCAAAAGGTTCAGATACTTTTTCATACCATTGTACTTTACTAAGTAACTAATTACGCTTACAATAAGGTAACTGAGTTACTAACTCACTTACTTTTTGGGAGAAGTAATTTGTAACTGTAACTAATTACTTTTTTAAAGTGAGATTAACAACACTGATGTTCATTATTTCAAATATGGGAATTCTCTTGGGAAGATTAAGAAATTCCACCGCAATAATCAGATATTGTTCAAGTACACAAACTGAGTATTTTTAATGATGATACATGATTGATAACTGCACCTCTGTAATGTCTGGTGAGCCTCTCTTCAGTTCTCCTGCCATCACTAAGACAGATTTCAAAGCTCGCAGGCCAAAGTCATAATGAGACTGCTTGGACAACTGCTCTCGAGCCAATTTATAAAGCACAGTCATCTTTTTCGCAAGGACCTTAATTAAACAAAAGTGGACGGAAATGTTCAGTTCTTCAGAAGCAAATCAGTGAACATTTTTCAGTGTTCTTTTTTGCGTGCAAAATTCTTACCTTGGCCATTAGGAATCCCTCAGAAAAGAGCATAATCTCGCAAATTTGTTGCAAGTCAGGCACAATCACAACAACGGGCCTGAAGAGAGCTTTGACTGACTCGGGCAGCTCCGTGCGTCCTGCGTAGCCCGGGTTCATGGTAATGAAGATTCCGATTCGGCTATCCAGAGTTATCTCGTGGCCTTCGAACTATGTCCAAAATGGCAAGGCGTTAGTTGGCCACTATACAAAGCAACAATTCTCATGGACCAAAAAATTACTATGATAATAAAGAATTGGAATGACTTACATTAAATACTTTAAGGTAAAGAATGAGAGCATTGCGGATGGTTTGGATTTGTGACGAGATAACTGAAAGGACTGAGGCATCAATACGGTTAAATTCATCAAAGCAACCCCAGGCTCCACATTGGGCCAGGCCTGAGAGGATCTTTCCCACAGCCTGCACAAAGATGGTAAATCAGGTACAAATTTATTCATGGAAGGCAATCCATTATTTGTACAGATGGAACATTAAAAATAATCTTGCTGACTAAAGATTTTAAGTAGATATAACTAGAGATGTCCCAATCGATTGGCGGTCCGATCACGTCATTTTCAAAGTATCGGAATCGGCAAAAAAATATCGGCCATGCCTTTTTTAAATATATAAACGTATATTTTTTAATTAAATCGTTTTCTAATTGTATTTAACGTTATTGACATAATATGTTACACTAAACCAGAGTCTTTAGTTTAGGCTTAAGGTAGGGTTATCAAATCTATCCCGATAACGGCGGTAATTAATTTTTTAAAAAATGTATCATGTTAAAATATTTAACGCAATTAACGCATGCACTGCACGACCCACTCACGCAGTGTCGCGTTCAACCTATAATGGTGCCGTTTTATCTATATAGAAAGCTAAAAGGCAGCGTAAAATGAGTAGAGTGAATTTTGGCAGCCTTTGGAGCCTTTTTTTAAATTGGCTAAAGCCTTACAATCCCTCTCCCTACGATTAGAAATAACGTGGGAAAGAATGTAAGGAAGCCAGGTAGTAATTGATCTTTTTCTTAACACCACAACATCAATCATTTAGCTTATAGACTCCCCTACCCCCGTCCCCCTCTTTCCCTGGTCAACAAGCCCCCCACATGGTGTCAAACTGAAATATATCTCGCTGACGATAGCACCAACATATTAGTAGTTAGTCTAGACGTTCAATGTATTTCTTGTTGTAGTTTGTGTTTCTTTTCTTTCTTTTCTTGTGTTTCTTTTCTTCTGTTCCCCCATAACCCCTTCCTGTTCTCTGCTTTGTCATAATAAACGAGGTATGTTGAATGACCACAATGGGAGTATGTCAGACTCTCAATGTGAAACGTTAAAACTGTTCGGACCATCCGGGCACTTAGACTTCCATTCTCCGTGTCAAACAGCTGAACAGGACAGGTTTAAATAAATAAATAAATTAGGGCTGTCAAACGATTAAAATTTTTAATTGAGTTAATTACAGCTTAAAAATTAATTAATCGTAATTAATCGCAATTAATCGCAATTCAAACCATTATAAAATATGCCATATTTTTCTGTAAATTATTGTTGGAATGGAAAGATAAGACACAAGATGGATATATACATTCAACACACGGTACATAAGGACTATTTGTTACAACAAGATGGCATTAACATTACTAACATTCTGTTAAAGCGATCCATGGATAGAAAGACTTGTAGTTCTTAAAAGAAAAATGTTAGTACAAGTTAGAGAAATTTTATATTAAAACCCCTCTTAATGTTTTCGTTTTAATAAAATTTGTAAAATTTTCAATCAAAAAATAAACTAGTAGCCCGCCATTGTTGATGTCAATAATTACTTACACAATGCTCATGGATGCTGAAACCTATAAAATCAGTCGCACCCAAGCGCCAGCAGAGGGCAGCAAAACTCCACAAAACACAATTAACAAGTGGGCATTTCACTGTACTGTCATTTAAATCTGCCTGAGCGGGGCATGTGGGGTAATTGCGTCAAATATTTTAACGTGATTAATTAAAAAAAAAAAAAAATACCGCCCGTTAACGCGATAATTTTGACAGCCCTAATATATATACTGTATATATTGATCAGACGAGACGGACGTTTGAACACCAATTGTTTTGTCTCAAGTATTTTATTGTTAAATGCGTGTTGTTTTGAATTTAACACATAACTCATTTAACATGGCTGAATCTAGCTGGTCCCTGTTAAGCAAGCACAACTGACTCGCGTTAGCTTAGCATCTCCGAAGCACGGAATCTGTTGAAATCCCCTCCACCGACTAATTAAACCCCCGCTAACTTGAAGATTAAGCCATATGTCAAAATTTCTGAACTTTCCCTTGAAATTAATTTCTAGGAAAGTCAATTATATGCAATGACTTTTTTAGCCACCGGGGGTGCACTGCCCCCTTCAATCTCCGCCTATGCTTAACATGCCTTTAAGCCTGAGGTAGCAGTAGCAAGTATAAAAGTAAAGCACCTTTAACTGAAGTCCAGTTTACTTAAAATTATGACTTTAAAATTTTACTGAAATTGGTGGATTTGAAATTTAAAATACTGCCAATTTCTCACCATGTAGTCCATGCCTTCACCACAGTTAGTGACCACACAGAGTAAGCCCAAAGCTTTAGCCAAATCTTTGGTGGACTCCGTCTTTCCAGTACCAGCTGGGCCAGCAGGCGCACCACCCAGGAACATGGAGAGAGCCTTCACCACATAAGCATATAAACAAGTCAACAACTGTTTGTTTGTTAGCTTCTTTGTTTGAAATTGTTGCATTGACAAACCTGTGTGATTGTGAGGTAGATCCTGTCCGTCAGCGGGGTTATAACTAATCGACCGTTCAACCCCATGTATTCATAGCCATAACTAAAAGTTGCACTGCATTGACGCACGACAAGATTGTCTTCGTCCGCAACCCAGTAGAATCTTAATTGGCTTTCCCACTCAAACTCCTCAGCATCTGTTATACTGCAGAGAGGATAAAGTGAAAGAAGTTTATCTAGACACGTTTGGAAAAAAAACAGATAGTTTCTTTCCAAGAGTTGTCACCATATTCAAGTTTGCACTGAAAAACTGACATGCTGCACACCACTGACCACGTCGTCGTCATTGCACTACTAATGCCACAACATTGTCATATGTATCTCACTAAGTAATGTTCTCAAAAGGTCTCAATCTGGGTACTGCATATGCAATATTTGCACTGTTACATCAATGTACAGTGCTCAAAAAATACAGGGAACACTAAAGTAACTTATGTAGATATGAATGAATGAAATATTTTTAATAATTACTTTGTTCTCTCCATAGTTGAATGTGCTGACAACAAAATAACACAAAAATTATCATATGTATCAACGCATGGAGGTCTGGATTTGGAGTTATACTCAAAATGGATGTGGAAAAACACACTACAGGCTAATCCAACTTTGATTTAATGTCCTTTAATGTCCTAATTTGCTCCCAAAAACATATAAATATGTTCTATTTTTCATTGTTTCACTGTCCCAAAGACGTATCTATACGTCTTTTACGTGTTTTTTTTTTCACAAGAGACATCTCTGGGTTCTGATTCAACTTAGCTCCAAAGCACAAAGCTGAAAATCCATTTTAAAGCAATAAAACTGACCACTGGAGGGCAGTAGCGCTTTTGGTAAGACCCGCAACCCGAATCAACGGCAACGAACGGCCAGGCCGCTCGGCCGGGGTGCCGGCGGTAGACGACAGAATGGACGTCCAGGATGCCAGGCGGCGGACGACCGAGCAGAACAACCGGGAGAACGCTCGGGATGACAGGCGCTGGACGACCGAGCAGAAAGACCGGGACCACCAGTGCAGCGGACGATGCCGTTGAGTCTGTGCTACTCACCGAGCAGAGCCCGCAGAGACTCAAAAAAATCCATCTTTATGAGACAGGCGGCGATGAGGGAAAAGTTTACCTGGCTGTCGCAGCCACAACAGCGTCATCTCTCAGTTAGTTATGTGTAAATAAATTGCGAGTTTGCTATCAAAAGCTCTATTTGTCTTGTTGTTTATGTTATTTTATAAAAGGAAAACATTATTCAGATGTTTGGGATGTAACTAAAGCAAAAAATAGCTGTGTTAAAGTCAAAGTTATGTTTGAAACATATGCTTTCACAAAAAGCTCAATTTCTGTTTTTTCATCAGAAATTGGAAAATTGCTCAAACTAAGCTATTTCCTAAAGCTGATTTCTAAAGAATGGAAAAAGATATGAACTAACTTTTTTCCCTGTTGAAAGAAGAGAGTCTAATCTTTCTTTTGGTTGGTTCCATGTTTATATAGCAATAGAACAGAATTTTCTGTGGGCTTTGCAAAATCAGACAAAATCCAGTAAAACGGTGTGAAGGGGCTTGCACCAGTGAAAATGGCTGGGAGTGAATGAGTTAAACAAGTCAAAATGAGACTCAGTAGTGTGTGTAGCCTCCGCGTAGCTGTATGACCTCTCTAGAACACCTGGGCATGCTCCTAATGAGATGACGGAGGATGTCCTGGGGATCTCCTCCCAGATCTGGGCATTACTGAGCTCCTGGGCAATCTGAGGATCAACCTGGCGGCTCCAGAGGGACCTAAACATAATGTGCCAGAGGTGTTCTATTGGATTTAGGTAAGGTGAACGTTGGGCCAGTCAGTGTTATCAAGTCCTTCTTCCTTCAGGAACTGCTTGCATACTCCAGCCACATGAAGTGGGGCATTGTTGTGGACCAGGAGGAACCCAGGTCCTAATGCACAAGCGAAGCTTCTGACAATGGTTCCATGGATTTCATCCAATACCTAATAGCAGTCAAGGTGCCATTATCTAACCTGTAGAGGTCTTTGTGTGCCTCCCTGACCATCACTCACCCACCACCACACCGGTCATGCTGAATGATGCTGCAGGCAGCATCTCCGGATGCTTTCACGTCTGTCGCATGTGCTCAGGTAGAACCTGCTTTCATCGGTGAAAAGCACAGAGCCAGTGGCGTAGTTGCAAATTCTGGTGGTCAATGGCAAATGCCAATCTAGCTCTATGGTGCAGAGCACTGAGCATGGGGCTCTCTACAGGATGTCATGCCATCCTCATGGAGCCTGTTTCTGACTGTTTGGTCAGAAAAATTCCCACCAGTGGCCTGCTGGAGGTCATTTTGGAGGGCTCTGGCTGTGGTCATCCTGTTCCTCCTTGAAGGAGCGACCCTGCTCAGGGTTTAAGGACCTTCTACGGCCCTGTCCAGCTCCATGGGAGTAATTACCAGTCTCCTGGAATCTCCTACAGGTTGCTTCTTAGAATGTCCAGGCGCTCAGTGATGCCCTGGTCCAGATATCGGAGAAGATGCCTCAGGAGAACATCTGCCGCTTCATCAGGGACATGCCCAGGCATTTGAGGGAGGTCATACAGGCGCACGGAGGCCACACACACTACTGAGCCTGATTTCGATATAAAGGACATTACATCAAAGTTGGATCAGCCTGTAGTGTTTTTCCACTCTCATTTTGAGTATAACTCCAAATCCAGACCTCCATGGGTTGATACATTTGATTTTCATGGATGTTTGTGTGACTTTGTTGTCAGCATATTCAACTATGGAAAGAAGAAAGTTTTTAATAAAAACTAGGGCTGTCAAAATTATCGCGTTAACGGGCGTTAATTAATTTTTTAAATTAATCACGTTAAAATATTTGACGCAATTAACGCACCCGCTGGCATATTGCCTCAAACATTACAATGAGGCCGTTTATGGACATTAAAAGTGAAGAGAATGCCACCGGCCGCTTGGGGGCAGCGCCGTTCCATACTCATGTTATGTCTTCTAAACGTGGGAGAATTAGTAGTTGTGAGCCGTTTATGCTGTATTCACAATGCAATGCAAATTGCTATTTGTGCTCCACACATATTTCGGTAAGTTTTCTTTCTTTTAGTGGCAATTATGTGTCTCTTGTTTTATTTTGGGTAAGATATGTACAGGTACAGTGAGGAGAACAAGTATTTGATACACTGCCAAAACCCATTGGCAGTGTATCAAATACTTCTTCTCCCCAGTGTATAATACAGTAAAGGCGAGTGGACACAGGCGCGCCGTTTATTGGCATAAGCTTCTCCTTCACAACAAACATAAGTATCGTTTAGTGAAAGCACAACAAAAATAATATTCCTATCTCTCAAAAAAAAAAATCATGTTCTCAAAAAGAAAAGCACTTCAGTCTATAGTAATGAGGCCCTATTCTGACACACAGTTAAACAACAATGCTAAATAAACTGGCATTCATATCAATTTAGCTATGCAAAATACACGTAAAACTTTTCACTCTATTTTTATTATTGTTATTTTTATTCTTCCTATTATTATATTAACTCTACTTTTGATTGAAAATTTTACAAATTTTATTAAAACGAAAACATAAAGAGGGGTTTTAATATAAAATTACTCTAACTTGTAACTATAACATTTATCGTTTAAGAACTACAAGTCTTTCTATCCGTGGATCACTTTAACAGAAAGAATGTTAATAATGCCATTTGTGGATTTATTGTTACAATAAACAAATACAGTACTGATGTACAGTATGTTGTATGTATATATCCGTCATGTGTCTTATCTTTCATTCCAACAATAATTTGCATAAAAATATGGCATATTTTAGAGATGGTTTGAATTGCGATTAATTGCGATTAATTAATTTTTAAGCTGTAATTAACTCGATTAAAAATTTTAATCGTTGGACAGCCCTAATAAAAACATTTCATTCATGCAGATCCACAACGTGTTATATTATTGTTCCCATTATTTTTTTAGCAATGTATATGCACAAAGTGTCCTTTGCATCGGGGGCAGTGCCTCCTGAATGGCAGACTGGGGTGGTGGTCCCCCTTTTAAAGAAGGGGGACCGGCGGGTCTGTTCCAGTTATAGAATGATCACACTTCTCAGCCTCCCCGGTAAAGTCTATCCAGGGCTGCTGGAGAGGAGGGTCCATCAGGAAGTCCAATCTCAGATTCAGGAGTATCAGTGTGGTTTTCGTCCCGGCCTTGGAACAGTAGACCAGCTCTACACCTTCAGGAAGGTCCTCAGGGGTGCAAAGGAGCGCGCTCAACTCCTGTGGGGGGTGCTCCGGGAGTACGGGGTACCGAGCCCCTTGGTAAGGGCTGTTCGATCCCTGTACGACTGGTGTCAGAGTTTGGTTCGCATTAATTCCAGGAGGTCGTCTTTGTTCCCAGTGAGGGTTGGTTGTTCATAATTTTTATTTAAAGAATTTCTAAGTGCAGCCAAAGTGTTGAAGGGATCCGTTTTGTGGCCTCAGCATTGGATCTCTGCATTTTGCAGATGATGTGGTGCTGTTGGTTTCATCAAGCTGTGAGCTCCAACTCCCACTGGAGTGGTTCGCACCCGAGTGTGAAGCGGTCGTGATGAAAATCAGCACCTTCAAATCAGAGACCATGGTCCTCAGTCGGAAAAGGGTGGCGTGCCCTTTCCGGGTCAGGGTTGAGATTCTGCCTCAGGTGGAGGAGTTCAAGTATCTTGGGGTCTTGTTCACGAGTGAAAGTAAGAGGGCGCGTGAGATCAACGGGCGGATCGGTCTGCAGTGATGCAGACTCTGGACCGATCTACGTTCCTACCCTCACCTTTGGTCACGAGCTGTGGGTTGACCAAAAGAACAAGATCCTAGATATAAGCGGCTGAAATGAGCTTCCTCCATAGAATGTCCGGGCTCTTTCTTAGAGATAGGTTGAGAAGCTCGGTCATCTGGGAGGGACACGGTGCCGAGACGCTACCCTTCTGCGTTGAGAGGAGCCAGCTGAGGTGGCTCTGATATCTGGCTCCGATGCCTCCTGGACGCCTCCCTAGAGAGAATTTCAGGTATGGCCCACCAGCGGGAGGCCCCGGGGACGACCCAGGACACGCTGGAGAGACTACCGGTATCTCTCGCTTGGGTTCCCGCTGGAGGAGCTGGTTGAAGTGGATGGGTAGAGGGAAGTTTGGGCTTCCCTGCAAAAGCTGCTGTCCGTGCAACCAAATTAAGTGGTAGATGATGGATGGATGTCCTTTGCACCATCATATCAAGTCAGCCATCTACCTCATAGTCTGAGTACTGTAAAATGTCATACGCAATACCTCACCACTTGCTTCTTGTCAATCATTCACTTCATTCTCAATGTGTGTACCCTTGTAACCTGTGTTTTTATATTAGCCTTATTGTACTTTTGCTTTATGTGGTGCACTTTAGTAGTAGTAGGAGGGCCCAAAATTATGAGAGCTGTACCTGTTTAGGACAAAGCTGTCTACGATGTCTCTTGCATGGACATCGATGATCAGAACAGTGTTGATCTTTCGTCTGTCATTTTTCTTCAAAGGTTGCATTGTACGTGTTACCAACTCATCAATCTGCTGGTGCATTTTTGTGGCATAGTTCTTAAGAGCATATTTTTGTCCTAGTTTCAAGTTATTAAAGACATCCTCCACCTCCCATGTCCACCAGACTTGATTTGTAGCCAGGACCACCATGCCCTGGAACAGCAACATCCAGTCCACCCTGAATGACAAGAAGACTCATGGTGGGAAAGGTTTTACGCGCATATATGAACATTCTCAAAATAAGCACGCACCTGCCTCTATCTTCACAGTAGCGAAAGATGGCTTCCTTGGTGATTAATCGATTAGTTCTCCGCATCTCATGTAGGACTACTGTCATCCATTCTTCTACCCTTCCTTTAATCGGAACAGCCTTTTGAAACTCCATCACTTCACCCTCAGCGGAAACCATGGCACCTGCTGATGTTTCCCCACTGCTCTCCGAATCGAATCGCAGTGAAGCGATGTTATCGTACATCTTGTGAAATACGAGGAACACGTTTCATATTGTGTATCTGATTTCACACCTCAAACAAAACAGATTCAGACAACTTTTTGACACGCTTACCTTTATCATATGTTCCTGCACACACTCGTGGTGACTACTCCCCAGAATGCTGAGCAGCTCATCGTCAGAGATGAAGAAAAAGCGAGGGAATGCGTCTCGCTTAGAATCTAAGTAATCGTTTAGACTCTTCTGGCACCTCTCGAGGTTCTCACTGAGGGTCTGCAGGTCCATTAGCCGGTTAGGAATCACGCAACAACGCTTAATGTTTGGATTGGCCTGTGCATCGTTCATTATCTGCACACACACAAAAAAGAATTATATACAATTTGCAGTTACCGTGGTATGAAAATATATCTGAAGCTTTTGGAATTTCTCACATTTGTACATAAAATCTCCATCAAATGTGATCTGATCTTCGTCAGAATCACACAGATGAAAAAACAGTGTCTGCTTTAACTAAAACCACCCAAAGATTTATAAGTTTTCATATTTTAATGAGGAATGATCTGCTTAAGGATACTTAAAGAGCAATTGAAACCAATTTTTAACCAAACAATTTAATCAGGTGTGTGCCCAATCACTGATGAGTGGTTTATAGCTGCCCTGCCCACTATAAAACAAACACCTGGGAAGAATTTGCTTTAAGAGAAGCATTGTCTGATGTGTATCATGGCTTGGTCAAAAGAGCGGTCTGAAAACTTGCGATCAAGGATTGATTTGTATAAAGCTGGGAAAGCATCTCCAAAAGTCTGGATCTTCATCAATCGACAGTCTGAGAAGTTTTCAATTCAATTTAATTTTATTTGTATAGCCCTGGATCACAACAACGTTGTCTCAAAGGACTTTGCAGAGGGAATATGATACACAATCAGAAACAGCAAATGAAGCAACAAAGATGAATAAAAAAATTCAAGTCCTGGGTATCCCCCATCCTTAGACCCTCCATGTCGGCAAGGAAAAAGTCCAGAGTCTTTGGGAGAAAATGAGAAACCTTGGGGAGTACCACAGTCAGGAGAGATCCCCTCCCAGGACGGATAGACAGGAAGCCCCAGGACTGCTAATGGGAATTAGCAGGCGAAGTTACAGTCCGTAAAGATGCAGTGGAGAAAAGGAACAAGAAGAGGTCCATCTAGTCATCTAGTTTTTTACAAATGGAGAGAGTTTGGCAATGTTGCTCCTCTCCCAAGGAGTGGCCGTGCACCAAAGATGACGCCAAAAGTTCAGCGCAGAATACTCAGAGAGGTTAAAAAAAAAAAAAGAACCCTAGAGTGTCAGCTAAAGACTTACAGAAATCACTGGCACAGTCCAATATCTATGTGCACACTTTAACTATATGTAAAACTATGGCCAAGAATGGTGTTCATGGGAGGACTCCACAGAGGAAGCCACTGCTGTTGCTCCTTTAATGTAAGCAAAAAGGGCACTTGGACACTCCAAAGACGTTTTGGCAAAATATTTTGCGGACTGATGAAACCAAAGTTGAATTGTTTGGGAGTAACACACAACGTCATGTGTGGAGGAAAAAAGGAACAGCTTACCAACATCAACACCTCATCCCCACCGTGAAGTATGGTGGAGGGAGCATCATGATTTGGGGCTGTTTTGCCGCCTCAGGGCCTGGACATTTTGCAATCATGAATGGAAGAATGAATTCAAAAGTTTATCAGGATGTTTTGCAGGTAAACCTGAGGCCGTCTGTCAGACAGTTGAAGCATAAAAAGAGGATGGATGCTGCAACAAGACAATGATCCAAAACACAGAATCAGAAAAACAAAACAGACGTTCTGGAGTGGCCAAGTAAAGTCCAGACTTGAACCCCATTGAGATGCTGTGGCATGACCTAAAGAGAGCGATTCATGCCAAACATCCCAGGAATCTGACTGAACTACAGCAGTTTTGTAGAGAAGAATTAATCCTGATCGATGTGCCAGACTGATCTGCAGCTACAGGAAGCGTCTGGTTGAAGTTATTGCTGCCGAAGGGGGGGCCACAAAATATAAAATGGTTCACTTACTTATTTTGCCCCCTCCTGTCATTGTTTGCATACCATCCTCATTCAAATATGAAAACCTATAAATATTTGGGTGGTTTTAGTTAAAGCAGCCACTGTTTTTTCATCTGTGTGATTTTGACAAAGATCAGATCACATTTGAAGGTGATTTTATGCAGAAATGTCCAAAAGGTTCAGATCCAATGTATTTTAATAACAATATTACTGTTGAGACAACATGGCACTTACGTCTTTAAATTTTTTGTCAATGATGTCAAATTTTTTGGCTTCCTCTGGTAACTGTGAAGAGATATCTCCACCAATGAATATGCTCTCCAAGTACATCCATTTCCGTTGTACCTGCAACCAAACCTGCACCAAATATATTTGATTAAGTATGGATTAACCCACACAAAAGCTTTGCAAAACAAAATCTGGACAACATTTTAATTCATCATATAGTCATAGGCAGAGATTGAGGGGGGCAGGTGGGACAGTAACCCCCGATGGCCAAAAAATGTCATTGCATGTAATTGACTTCCCTGCAAATGAATTTAAAGGGGAAGTTCAGAATTTTTAGAACATAAGCCTTACCCAATTATTCAAATTAACTAGTTGATAGGTGAATCGATTACTTAAGTAATCAATAGCTGCAGCCCTAATAAAAATGCAGTATTGTCATATTTCTATTGAAAAAAAAATCCCATACAGTGGGGCAAATAAGTATTTAGTCAACCACCAATTGTGCAAGTTCTCCTACTTGAAAAGATTAGAAAGGCCTGTAATTGTCAACGTGGGTAAACCGCAAACGTGAGAGACAGAATGTGGGGGGAAAAAAAGGGAAAATCACATTGTTTGATTTTTAAAGAATTTATTCCAAATTAAAGTGGAAAATAAGTATTTGGTCAATACCAAAAGTTCATCTCAATACTTTGTTACGTACCCTTTGTTGGCAATAACGGAGGCCAAACGTTTTCTGTAACTCTTAACAAGCTTTTCACACACTGTTGCTGGTATTTTGGCCCATTCCTCCATGCAGATCTCCTGTAGAGCAGTGATGTTTTGGGGCTGTCGTTGGGCAACATGGACTGTCAACTCCCTCCACAGATTTTCTATCTGGAGACTGGCTAGGCCACTCCAGGACCTTGAAATGCTTCTTACGAAGCCACTCCTTTGTTGCCCTGGCTGTGTGTTTGGGATCATTGTCATATTGAAAGACCCAGCCACGTCTCATCTTCAATGCCCTTGCTGATGGAAGGAGATTTTCACTCAAAATCTCTCGATACATGGCCCCATTTATTCTTTCCTTTACACAGATCGGTCGTCCTGGTCCCTTTGCAGAAAAACAGCCAGAAAGCATGATGTTTCCACCCCCATGCTTCACAGTGGGTATGGTGTTCTTCGGATGCAATTCAGTATTCTTTCTCCTCCAAACACGAGAACCTGTGTTTCTACCAAAAAGTTCAGGACTAAAAACTCACCTTTTAAAAAAAGTTTATTCTAGTTAATTTTATTTGCCTGTCTTATTTTTATCTGATTGGTATCTGATTTTATCTGTGCTTCTGTGTTTTGCTTTTACTCTTTTATTCTTAGTCTTTTTAATCTTTATTTTGCAATGTGCACTTTGAGATTTGTTTTTCAAATATAAAGTGCGTTATAAATAAAATGCATTATCATTATTATTATTATTATTTTGGTTTCATCTGACCATAACACATTCTCCCCGTCCTCTTCTGGATCATCCAAATGCTCTCTAGCGAACCGCAGACGGGCCTGGACGTGTACTGGCTTCAGCAGGGGGACACGTCTGGCAGTGCAGGATTTGAGTCCCTGGCGGCGCATTGTGTTACTGATAGTCGCCTTTGTTACTGTGGTCCCTGCTCTCTGTAGGTCATTCACTCGGTCCCCCCGTGTGGTTCTGAGATTTTTGCTCACCGTTCTTGTTATCATTTTGACGCCACGGGGTGAGATCTTGCATGAAGCCCCAGATCGAGGGAGATTATCAGTGGTCTTGTATGTCTTCCATTTTCTAACAATTGCTCCCACAGTTGATTTCTTTACAACAAGCGTTTTACCTATTGCAGATTCAGTCTTCCCAGCCTGGTGCAGGTCTACAATTTTGTCTCTGGTGTCCTTCAACAGCTCTTTGGTCTTGGCCATAGTGGAGTTTGGAGTGTGACTGACTGAGCTTGTGGACAGGTGTCTTTTATACCGATAATGAGTTAAAACAGGTGCCATTAATACAGGTAACGAGTGGAGCCTCTAGTTAGACCTCTTTGACAGCAAGAAAGCTTGTTTGTAGGTGACCAAATACTTATTTTCCACTTTAATTTGGAAATAAATTCTTTAAAAATCAAACAATGTGATTTTCACATTTTTTTCCCCACATTCTGTCTCTCATGCTTGAGGTTTGCCCATGTTGACAATTACAGGCCTCTCTAATCTTTTCAAGTAGGAGAACTTGCACAATCGGTGGTTGACTAAATACTTATTTGCCCCACAACATGTTTATGGATAGTTATTTTAAGATTTAAGGGGCATCTATGGGTACTTGTGAAAGAATATATTTTATTCATGCTTATAAAACACAATTATTAACTGCTGTGAAACTACATGCTTGCATGTGAGACTCTAGTTTCTGTGGACTCTTATCTGATCTTCACTCCCTTACATGCCAGCTACAGCTAAGTTTCCAAGGTCGTAACTTACGATGTTTTTCTGTGGAAAAGTTTCACTTCTGTTTCACAGTAAGCATCCGGTTTCGAAAAACAACACCAAATAAGGAGAAGCAGTTAGAGCTGACTCACTCTGTACTAACCAATTACCGCGTACCACACACCCACTGCATGTTTCTTACCATGTGACTTTGTAAAATAAAAAGGCTGTATGAGATTCGGAAGGTGGGAAGACTTTTGCGAGCATCTGCCGAACCCCGTTAAAACCTTGAGACTCGAGTGGATTCTGACTGCAAATGGTTTCATCCCCGATAAGGTGGGAAGTTTCTCTCGTTGTGACTGCCATTTGAATAGAATACTCTGGGTGTTTTATTTCCTGGCAGTACTCAAAGGGTTAATTCTGACCTACGCGGAAATTCGGGTTGTGTTGCCAGCATAGAAACGGTACTCGTTCGTAAACTGGGGACTACCTGTAATGTAATTTGTTTTGTTGGATTGTACTGCACAGTAAAAATAAGGCACCATCTCCTGTTACTGTCCAGATTTTGTTTTCTGGGGCATTGCCATTGTCACACACAGTCTGACCTCTATTGTCTCACTGACAAGAGACAGATCTTTCTCCCATTGTTGTATGGTGGTTAGGAAGGGTCCAACAAAACGACTCCCAGCCATGCTCTGCAAATTCATGGCATCATTGTCCACAATCAACATGATTTCATCCACTGCACCCAAGACCCAACACTGTTGATGGGCACCTTTACTATAAGGTATTATAATGAAATTCATGTTTCCCCAGGTTTCTACCACCTCCTTAACTCCCTGGAAGACAAATACAAAAAGTTTTTCAAGACCAAAATCCATCTTCTTAAATCTTAGTCAAAATTTAATCGTCTAGCTACAAAGAGGAGGACTTACCTTTTCTATTCCAAGCTCTTTTGAAGCTGAAGTAACAATTTCACCAATGACGTCAGCGTATTTGTGGAGCTCCATTGCAAACATGTTCTCAAGAGTGAAAGTGCTAGGGTTCATCTCAAAGCTCGTACCGGTCCGATCCATTAATTCCTTCCAGTGTCTGTTGGAACAAATAATGTGTGCGTGGGCGTCTTGAACTTCCTTTTATTGCTTGCATTCCAAGTGATACATTTTATAATACGTCTGAGTATTGTTTTATTTTATTTTTATCCTGGCAATAATATTGAATGCACCGTAAACAGAAGCTTAATAAGCTCAAAACTTAGCTTAACTCATTTGCTCCCAAAAACGTATAAATACGTTTTATTTCTAATCGTTTCAGTGTCCCAAAAACGTACTTATACGTCTTTTACATTTTTTTTTTTTTACAAGAGGCATCTATAGGTTCTGTTGCACCTAAACTGCAATGCACAAGGCTCAAAACTCATTTTAAAGCAACAAAACTGGCCACTGGAGTGCAGTAGCGCATTTTGTAAGAACTCATCTCGGGCCAAGAAAGGAAGTGAAGAAAAATAGTCAGGAAACAGACGTCGGAGGGATCTTGTGAAGACCATAAGCGGATTTTATGCGGGGGGCAGGCCCCCCCTGGTGTCCGATAAGTGTCATTGCATATATATATATATATATATATATATATATATATATATATATATATATATATATATATATATATATTTATACAAAAGTTGAAAGCAATAAAACTGCAACAAAAATGAATGAAATGACCATAAATACAGTGCCTTGCAAAAGTATTCGGCCCCCTTGAATCTTGCAACCTTTTGCCACATTTCAGGCTTCAAACATAAAGATATGAAATTTAATTTTTTTGTCAAGAATCAACAACAAGTGGGACATAATCGTGAAGTGGAACAACATTTATTGGATAATTTAAACTTTTTTAACAAATAAACAACTGAAAAGTGGGGCGTGCAATATTATTCGGCCCCTTTACTTTCAGTGCAGCAAACTCACTCCAGAAGTTCAGTGAGGATCTCTGAATGATCCAATGTTGTCCTAAATGACCGATGATGATAAATAGAATCCACCTGTGTGTAATCAAGTCTCCGTATAAATGCACCTGCTCTGTGATAGTCTCAGGGTTCTGTTTAAAGTGCAGAGAGCATTAAGAAAACCAAGGAACACACCAGGCAGGTCCGAGATACTGTTGTGGAGAAGTTTAAAGCCGGATTTGGATACAAAAAGATTTCCCAAGCTTTAAACATCTCAAGGAGCACAGTGCAAGCCATCATATTGAAATGGAAGGAGCATCAGACCACTGCAAATCTACCAAGACCCGGCCGTCCTTCCAAACTTTCTTCTCAAACAAGGAGAAAACTGATCAGAGATGCAGCCAATAGGCCCATGATCACTCTGGATGAACTGCAGAGATCTACAGCTGAGGTAGGAGAGTCTGTCCATAGGACAACAATCAGTCGTACACTGCACAAATCTGGCCTTTATGGAAGAGTGGCAAGAAGAAAGCCATTTCTCAAAGATATCCATAAAAAGTCTCGTTTAAAGTTTGCCACAAGCCACCTGGGAGACACACCAAACATGTGGAAGAAGGTGCTCTGCTCAGATGAAACCAAAATTGAACTTTTTGGCCACAATGCAAAACGATATGTTTGGCGTAAAAGCAACACAGCTCATCACCCTGAACACACCATCCCAACTGTCAAACATGGTGGTGGCAGCATCATGGTTTGGGCCTGCTTTTCTTCAGCAGGGACAGGGAAGATGGTTAAAATTGACGGGAAGATGGATGGAAGAAAACTTGTTGGTATCTGCACAAGACCTGAGACTGGGACGGAGATTTATCTTCCAACAGGACAATGATCCAAAACATAAAGCCAAATCTACAATGGAATGGTTAAAAAATAAACGTATCCAGGTGTTAGAATGGCCAATTCAAAGTCCAGAACTGAATCCAATCGAGAATCTGTGGAAAGAGCTGAAGACTGCTGTTCACGAACACTCTCCATCCAACCTCACTGAGCTCGAGCTGTTTTGCAAGGAAGAATGGGCAAGAATGTCAGTCTCTCGATGTGCAAAACTGATAGAAACATACCCCAAGCGACTTGCAGCTGTAATTGGAGCAAAAGGTGGCGCTACAAAGTATTAACGCAAGGGGGCCGAATAATATTGCACGCCCCACTTTTCAGTTTTTTATTTGTTAAAAAAGTTTAAATCATCCAATAAATTTTGTTCCACTTCACGACTGTGTCCCACTTGTTGTTGATTCTTGACAAAAAATTAAAATTTTATATCTTTATGTTTGAAGCCTGAAATGTGGCGAAAGGTTGCAAGGTTCAAGGGGGCCGGATACTTTTGCAAGGCACTGTATTTGGTCAATAACAAAAGTTGACCTCAATACTTTGTTATGTACCCTTTGTTGGCAATAACGGAGGCCAAACATTTTCTGTAACTCTTCACAAGCTTTTCACACACTGTTGCTGGTATTTTGGCCCATTCCTCCATGCAGATCTCCTCTAGAGCAGTGATGGGCAACATGGACTGTCAACTCCCTCCACAGATTTTCTATCTGGAGACTGGCTAGGCCACTCCAGGACCTTGAAATGCTTCTTACGAAGCCACTCCTTTGTTGCCCTGGCTGTGTGTTTGGGATCATTGTCATATTGAAAGACCCAGCCACGTCTCATCTTCAATGCCCTTGCTGATGGAAGGAGATTTTCACTCAAAATCTCTCGATACATGGCCCCATTTATTCTTTCCTTTACACAGATCGGTCGTCCTGGTCCCTTTGCAGAAAAACAGCCAGAAAGCATGATGTTTCCACCCCCATGCTTCACAGTGGGTATGGTGTTCTTCGGATGCAATTCAGTATTCTTTCTCCTCCAAACACAAGAACCGGTGTTTCTACCAAAAAGTTCTATTTTGGTTTCATCTGACCATAACACATTCTCCCAGTCCTCTTCTGGATCATCCAAATGCTCTCTAGCGGACCGCAGACGGGCCTGGACGTGTTCTTTCTTCAACAGGGGGACACGTCTGGCAGTGCAGGATTTGAGTCCCTGGCGGCGCATTGTGTTACTGATAGTATTCTTTGTTACTGTGGTCCCAGCTCTCTGTAGGTCATTCACTAGGTCCCCCTGTGTGGTTCTGGGACTTTTGCTCACCGTTCTTATCATTTTGACGCCACGGGGTGAGATCTTGCATGGAGCCACCGATCGAAGGAGATTATCAGTGGTCTTGTATGTCTTCCATTTTCTAATAATTGCTCCCACAGTTGATTTCTTTACACCGAGCATTTTACCTATTGCAGATTGAGTCTTCCCAGCCTGGTGCAGGTCAAAAATTTTGTCTCTGGTGTCCTTCGACAGCTCTTTGGTCTTGGCCATAGTGGAGTTTTGAGTGTGACTAACTGAGTTTGTGGACAGGTGTCTTTTATACCAATTATGAGTTAAAACAGGTGCCATTAATACAGGTAACGAGTGGAGCCTCGTTAGACCTCGTTAGAAGAAGTTAGACCTCTTTGACAGCCAGAAATCTTGCTTTTTTTGTCGGTGACCAAATACTTATTTTCCACTCTAACTTGGAAATAAATTCTGTAAAAATCAAACAATGTGATTTTCTGTTTTTTTCCCCACATTCTGTCTCTCATGGTTGAGGCACACCCATGTTGACAATTACAGGCCTCTCTAATCTTTATAAGTAGGAGAACTTGCACAATTGGTGGTTGACTAAATACTTATTTGCCCCACTGTACCTGCTATAAAATGGTGTGAAGTAAAAGTACCGCTTCATAATTGTAATCAGGTAAAGTGCAGATACACAAAAATGTACCTAAGTACAGTAATGAAGTACTTTTACTTCGTTTCATTCCACCACTACTAAAATGGTCATGGGTGACCTGGAATGGTTTAATTGAATACTCTCTTTGTACTGTATTTAGAGCACACATTTAAGCTATTTTCCTTCAAATCCCACTATATCCACTTGCGCACTGACCTTTCTCTCAGAGCTTCATTCTTTAGATCTAACAGAAGAGGAAGTGAATCTCTGAATTGCTTCAGCCTGCCCTCTAGGATGATGGCCATTGGTAGTGATCGCACATCTTTGGGCAACTTTTTCAAATCTTTGATAAATCCTTCAACTCCCTCCTGGAGCAATTGAATATTTAAATCTGCCCACAACGTCGTAGACCACTTATTCTTTGCAGCCTGTGAAACAAAATCAAGGTGCATGGATGAAATGAACAGATATCTTGCAGTTTTTAAAGCAGCACATGCTTAAAATTACGACAACTTTTTCTCGCATTTAGCGCCACACAGTGTTTAAAAAGTCGGTTGAAAATGTTTTTTTTTTTTTTTATTGCACATCTACAACACTATTTAGCAACTTAAATATTTCTTTGTCAATAATATGTATTAGACCTGAATGTTTAAATCCAGAACTAAGTATTTAATTTAAATCTTAAATTTATATCCTACATATAAATCTTAAATAGGAATCTTCAATCTAAATCTTAAATGTTAATCTTAGAACTAAAGCTTAAATATAAATCTTAAATGTAAATCTTATATATTCTGTTATTTTCTATTCTATAAATCAAAAATCTAAATACTAAATTTAAATGTTAAATCTGGACGGGTGAAACTAAAAAATTTAGCTAATATGCAAATTCACATGACTGGGGGCCGGAAGTAACAAAATAAAAGCTGGAGCAGCTCAGACGTTTGACTGTTTTTGAGAGACAGAGAGAACCAAAATTGGTATTTGCAATGTGGCAAAATGGATTTTGCCATTTGGCTTTTTTTTTTTGCCATGTGGCATTTTTTTTTTTTTTTTTTTTTTGCCATTTGGCAAAATGGATTTTGCCGTTTGGCATTTTGTTGCCATGTAGCATTTTTTTTGCCATGAAGCATTTTTTTTCCCATGTGGCAAAATGGATTTTGGCATGTGGCATTTTTTTGTCATGTGGGATTTTTTTTTGTTTTTTTGCCATGTGGCAAAACGGATTTTGCCATGTGGCATTTTTTTTTTGCTATATGGCCTTTTTTTTTTATTTAAACATTCAGGTCTAATACTTATTATTTAAAACATATATTTAAGTCGCTAAATAATGTTTCAAATGTGCAAAAAAAAAAGACTTAAAATTTTCACACCACATTTTAAACACAGTGTGGTGCTAAATATGAGAAAATGTCGTAATTTTCAGCATGTGCTACTTTACAAACCATAATATCAAGGATTGTTGTCATTTCAATAAAAACAATTAAAACCACCTTTTGTTCTTGATAGATGACATATATGAGCCTGAAGCCATTCATGTCTTTTTGTATGCTGATAATCTCCGGATAAACAGTGATGGGTAGGTCCAACAGCTTCTCGGCATTAGCTAGGTCCTGGCGACCCTCCACTGCCTTGGCAAGCTCAGCTTCATATTGCTCCATTTTTGATAAGCCTTAAAAATAAAAAGTGTTACTCATGGAATATCCTTGGGGAATAGAAAAATATTATTCGTCCTCGTTACATTTTGATTTTCAAATACCGGTACCTTCATCTAAATCCTCTCCGACAGCTCCGGGGCCATCCGTATTAAAGTTTTCAACAAAGACGGACAAATGCTGCTGAAACTCTTCAGTCATCTCCCTGGTAGTCTGTGACGAGTACAGTGACAGTGCAATTTTACCCTTGGTAGTTTTCATAGTAAAGGTCGATATATCGGAGGATTTTGATCAGGCATCTGTGTGGGCAACTGTGGTCACCGCTGACTGACTGTAAGACCCCGGAAGGACCCCGCAGCAGCTTGTAGCAATAATACCTGACTGCAGCTGATAGCCGCTAGAAACTATGCTAGGGTGACCAAACGTCCTCTTTTGCTTGGACAAGTCCTACTTTCACGCAGTATCCTCGTTGTTTTATAAATCTCGGGCTTTATAAATTCATAAAAATGACCGGTTTTTATGATTTTTTTTTTTACTGGACCAACTTGAAGAGAATTCCTCCGGCCGCTAGGGGGCAGCGCTTGCCTGCGTTGACGTTGCTCCTACTAGAAGGGGCGGGAGAAGGAGTAGATCTTCTTTTTTGTTGGCAGTTCACCCTTTGTTTCATGGCTGAATTACCACCATCTACTGACGGTTTGGCGAGAGCTCAGACTACAGTAAGGAGTTCAATAAGAAGTTCTAAAAGACATGGCTCATTACACCTTTCTGTAAGTTTCTCCTGTTAATGTCGATCACGTGTCTTCTGTTGTACATAGGGTTATATGTGTATGAGATGCAGTATATTGTATAAGTCTTGTAATTGTTCTGCGTTAGTTAGTGGTTGAATGCTAGTATAGCTAAATAGCTGTGTTGCTTATGAGTTGTTTTTTTTAAGATAACTACGTATATAATGGCAACTGTTGACTTCTGTTGGAGATTTGTACTGGTGTACGGATGTATGGGGGGGCCGGAGTGGGCACGGCCCACCCAGACGTGAATCGTGCCCACCCAATCAAAATGTCGGTGTTCTGTTATGCATAAAAGATTGATGGGTTTTGTGATTGAATACATGAGTTTTATTGCTTTTACGTCTTATTAGCATCATCTAGTGGACGCCTTAATTTACTGCATCTCATGCGCACTTTATTTGAAAGAAACTGCAACACGGAACTGACGTTGTTCGGTAGAGAAACACACGACGACGGCCGAAGTCAGTTCGCTCTGTGACCACTTTGCCTTACATTTGAGGTTGCATCGCCGGTATGTATTGTTTAAATGTATTTAAAATCGTAAATATGTGAACTGTGTGTACTTCAGTGCAAAAAAGTGACCAAATCACATAATTTGGACATAAAAAATTCCGGGACAGTGAGGGCCATAAAAGTTGTATACAGAATTTGGAAAAAACACTTACGGTTCTCCCGAAATTTGCCAAAAACTTTCCGATGTATTTTTAATGGGATGCAACATTGGTTCAAATTTCCCTTTCACTTTCATTGGAATTTCGAATGGAATTTACAGTGCATTGATGCCAATGACGGCCATGTATGTCGAATCTATTGATGCCAATGTACTTGGATTCCACTGACACATATGTAAGTTGATGCCATTGACGGCCATGGACCTCCAAATTTCCCATTCATTTTCAATGGCATTTACTTTGTTTAATGCCATTGACGGCCATGTTTGTTAATTCTATTGATGCCTATTTACTTGGATTCCATTGACGCAAATGTAAGTCGATACCATTGATGGCCATGGACGTCCAAATTTCCCATTCATTTTCAATGGCAAATAAACAAATGTCCCCAAATCAACAGGAAACGACCAGATATCAATGGGACGTGTCTCCCAAATGACCCGATATGACCAGAACAGGCCCCCCCCAAATGTCCCCAAATAACCTTATATCACCAGAACACGCCCCCCCAAATGTCCCCATATAACCTTATGTGACCAGGACACCCCCCTCCACATGACTTGATGTGACCCGGACATGTCCTCGAAATGTCCCCAAATCAACAAATGTCCCTAAATCAAAAGGGAATGACCAGATATCAATGGGACGTGTCCCCCAAACGTCCCCAAATGACCTGATATGACAAGGACACGCCCCCCAAATGTCCCCAAATGACCCGATATGACCAGAACACGCCCCCCAAATGTCCCCATACGACCTTATATGACCAGGACACGCCCCTAAAATCTCCCCAAATGACCTGATATGATAAGGACACGCCCCCCAAATGACCTGATATGACCTGGACATGTCCTCCAAATGTCCCCAAATCTACAGAAAACGACCTGATATGACCTGGACATGTCCTCCAAATGTCCCCAAATCTACAGAAAATGACCAGATACCAATGGGGTGTGTCCCCCATATGTCCCCAAATGACCTGATATGACAAGGACACGCCCCCTAAATGTCCCCAAACGACCTGATATGATCAGGACACGCCCCCCAAATGACCTGATATGACCAGGACGTGTCCCCCAAATGTCCCCAAATCAACATAAAGCGACCTGATATTGTCCTCAAAATGTCCCCAAACCAACATGGGCGGGGCTAATATCTGTTCCCCCACACAGCAAAGACCCAGAGTAATTGCTCCAGAAATTGCAGTTTCGAGTTCAAAGTGAAATACTGCAGGTTATCAAAGTAATTTCTGACCTGTTTAAATGTCACTTTGACATTTGTTAGACTCCGATCCACTCGTTTGGATTCAGTGAAGAGGTCATCCCAAATCTGGTCAATATTTTCCATGAGTTCCTTTTCCTCCTCTGCCACCTACACATAGGGAGTCAAACTCAGGGAGTGCAAAATGTTCGAAATATCTAGAATTTAAAAAGAATAACTCTCTGAACTACACTACCTCCACTTTGTACATAGCCAGTGTTCTGTATCTTTCCTGAATATCCATTATACTCAATTTCACATTCAAAGACATGTCCCTAATGTCTGAGATAGTGCCAAGGACATTCTTCAAGTTCTCAAAGGTGTCAGGAGTCTGTTTAAGCTTCTCTGAGAGTTCCTGTTAAACAAAAAAAACAAAACACATAAGATTATTCCCTAAAATAGTACCTACAGTTTTACAGTTACCTACAATTTATCCCATTTCTGCATAAAATGAGTATCAAATGTGATCTGATCTTTGTCAAAATCACACGGATAAAAAAAAGTGTCTGTTGTAACTAAAACCACCCAAATATTTATAGGTTTTCATATTTTAATGAAGATAGCATGCAAACAATGACAGGAGGTGGAAAAACAAGTAAGTGAACCCACTCCCTAAGGAGACTTAAAGAGCAATTGGAACCATTTTTTTTTACCAAACAATTAAAGTCAGGTGTGTGGCCAATCACTGATGAGTGGTTTGAAGCTGCCCTGCCCACTATAAAACACACAACTGGTAAGAATTGTCTTGATGAGACGCATTGTCTAATGTGCATCATGGCTCGGTCAAAAGAGCTGTCTGAAGACCTGCGATCAAGGATTGATTTGTAGAAAGTTGGGAAACGGTAGAAACAATCTCTAAAAGTCTGGATGTTCATCAATTGACAGTCAGAGACGTTGTCTACAAATGGAGAGAGTTTGGCACTGTTGCTTCTCTCCCAAGGAGTGGCCATCCACCAAACATGACGCCAAAAGTTCAGCGCAGAATACACAGTGAGGTAAAAAAAGAACCCTAGAGTGTCTGCTAAAAACTTACAGAAATCCCTGGCACAGTCTAATATCTGTGCACACATCAAATATATGTAATATATGTGAGGACTATACGATTCTCCTTTACGTGACTATACTGTATATATACTATACTATACTATACTATACTATACTATACTATACTATACAATACCATATGTGAGGACTCCGCGGAGGGAGCCACTGATGTAAAAAAAAAAAAAAAAAAAAAAACATTGTTGCTCGTTTAATGTCCCAAAAAAAGGCACTTGGACACCCCACAGACGTTTTGGCAAAATATTTTGTGGTCTGATTAAACCAAAGTTGAATCGTTTGGGAGTAACACACAACGTCTTGTGTGGAGGAAAAATGGAAAAGCTCACCAACATCAACACGTCATCCCCACTGTGAAGCATGGTGGAGAGAACATCATGATTTGGGGCTGTTTTGCTGCCTCAGGGCCTTGACAACTTGCAATCATTCATGGATGAATGAACTCAAAAGTTTGACGGTGGAGAGAGCATCATGATTTGGGTTTTTTTTTGTTGCCTCAGGGCCTGGACAACTTGCAATCATTAATGCAAGAATGAATTCAAAAGTTTATCAGGATGTTTTGCAGGAAAACCTGAGACCGTCTGTCAGATAGTTGCTCCAACAAGACAATGAGCCAAAACACAGAAGTAAATCAACTTCAGAATGGTTTCAGAAGAACAAAATACACGTTCTGGAGTGGCCAAGTCAAAGTCCAGACTTGAACCCCATTGAGATGCTGTGTCATGACCTAAAGACAGCGATTCATGCCAGACATCCCAGGAATCTGACTGAACTACAGCAGTTTTGTAGAGAAGAATGGGCCAAGATTAGTCCTGATCGATCTGCCAGACTGATCTGCAGCTACAGGAAGCGTCTGGTTGAAGTTATTGCTGCCAAAGGAGGGGTGGCACAAAATATTAAATGTGATGGTTCACTTACTTATTTTTCCCCTTTCTGTCATTGTTTGCATACTATCCTCATTATAATATGAAAACCCAATAAAGGTTTGGGTGGTTTTAGTTAAAGCAGACACTGTTTTTTCATCTGTGTGATTTTGACAAAGATCAGATCACATTTGATACTCATTTTATGCAGAAATGGGAGAAATTCCAAAAAGTTCAGATACTTTTTCATTCCACTATAGGTAACAAAGGTGGTAAAATGAGACATAGTTAGCAAAACAAACACACATATTACCATGAGTTCCTCTTTTAAGTTGAAAAGTTCTTCTTTGGCTGATTTGTTGAGCAAACTCCCAAGTGAACAGATCCAGGTCTCTGCAGTCTCCTGCACCGTGCGGCACAGGGGCTCCAGGTTCAGTTGAACAACGTGTATATTCTTATAAAGAGATTCCAGTACCACCTTCTGATTTATTTGAGCATAGAATAGCAGCCTTTGATCATACATGGCACATGATGGGTTTTTATCTGCAAACTTTTCACAGATTGTGGCATTATCCTTTTCCCACAGGGGCTGGTATTGTTTCCAGTGGGTAAGGTACTGTTCTACGGAAAGCATTAACTGTTGAATATTTTGCGATACGGTGAGGGCGGTTTCGTTAATTTGAGGATGCTGACAAATGTCCTCAAAGAAGCTAAAAGTCACCATGTCATCTCCACCCACGTGTTGTGGAGGGCACTCAATGCAGCTTCCACTCATCCAACGCACAAATTCCTGGAACACAAACATGGGTGTGGATTGCATCACAGAGCCGCTATTAAAACTGCATACTTTAGCATAAGCCTCAGTGGTTCTCAAACATTTTACAGTAAGTACTACCTCAAAAGCGTTATAGTACTCGAAACTGCAATTTCTGGAGAAATTACTCTGGGTCTTAGCTGTGTGGAGAAACAGATCTTAGTCCCGCCCAGGTTGGTTTGGGGACATTTCACGGACAATATAAGGTCACTTCCTGTTGATTTGGGGACATTTGGGGGGGCGTGGTCTGGTCATATCAAGTCATTTGGGAACATTTGGGGGGCGTGGCCTAATCATATTAGGTCATTTGGGGACATTTGGGGGGCGTGGCCTGGTCATATCAGGTCATTTGGGGACATTTGGGGGGCGTGGCCTGGACCTATCAGGTCATTCGGGGACATTTGGGGGGGGGGTGAGTCCTGTTCATATCAGGTCATTTGGGGACATTTGGGGGCCATGGCCTGGTCATATCAGGTCATTTGGGGATATTTGGAGGGCGTGGCCTGGTCATATCAGTCCTTTGTGGACATTTGGGCGGCGTGGCCTGGTTATATCGGGTCATTTGGTGACATTTGGGGGCGTGGAATGGAAGTATCAGGTGATTCGGGGACATTTGGGGGGGTGGCCTGGACGTATCAGGTCATTTGGGGGCGTGGCCTGGTCATATCAGGTCATTTGGGGACATTTGGGGGGCGTGGCCTGGACGTATCAGGTGATTCGGGGACATTTGGGGGGGGTGGCCTGGTCATATCAGGTCATTTGGGGGCGTGGCCTGGTCATATTTGGTCATTTGGGGACATTTGGGGGGCGTGGCCTGGACGTATCAGGTGATTCGGGGACATTTGGGGGGGTGCGTCCTGGTCATATCAGGTCATTTGGGGACATTTAGGGGGCGTGGCCTGGTCATATCAGGTCATCTGGGGACATTTGAGGGGCGTGGCCTGGTAATATTGGGGTATTTGGGGACATTTGAGGGGTGTGGCCTGGACGTATCAGGTAATTCGGGGACATTTGGGGGGGTGTCCTGGTCATATCAGGTCATTTGGGGACGTTTGGGGGCGTGGCCTGGTCATATCAAATCATTTGGGGCCTGGCCTGGTCATATCGGTCCTTTGGGGACATTTGGGGCGCGTGGCCTGTTATATCAGGTCATTCGGTGACATTTGGGGGCTGAAACAATGCGGCTCTCTTCGTCATATTTTCCTCATTCTGAACTATTCCCCCTCTATGGGCTAAATTCTAAATCAGATGAAACCATGACCCTGCCAACGTCATCCTCCTGTTGGTGACGCTAGAGCCCTATATGGCAACCATGGCTAAACGGCAGATTAACTCATTTGCTCCCATAAATGTATAAATATGCTCTATTTTTAATTGTTTCAGTGTCCCAAAAACGTATTTATACGTCTTTTATGTTTTTTTTCACAAGAGACATCTCTAGGTTCTGATGCAACTTAGCTCCAAAGCACAATGCTGAAAATCCATTTTAAAGCAATAAAACTGGCCACTGGAGTGCAGTATCGCATTTGGTAAGACCCGTAACCCAATTCAACGGAACGAACGGCCGGGCCGCCAGCGAAAGACGACCGAATGGACGACCAGGACGCCAGGCGCGGGAAGTCAGAGCAGGATGACCGATAGGACGTCCAGGACGCCAGGCGACGAACGACCAAATGAGACGACCAGGAGGACGTCCAGGATGCCAGGCGGTGGACGACCGAGCAGAACAACCAGGAGGACGCCCAGGATGACCGGCGCTGGACGACCGAGCAGAACGACCGGGACCACCAGTGCAGTGGATGTGATTAGTTATGTGTAAATAAATTGTTACTTTGCTATCAAAAGCTCTATTTGTCTTGTTGTTTATATTACTTTGTAGAAGGAAACATTATTCAGATGTTTGGGATTTCACAAAAGCAAAAAACAGTTGTGATAAAGCAGTACTTCTCAAATGGTGGGGCGGGCCCCCCCAGGGGGGCGCGGAGCTATGCCAGGGGTGGCGTATGTGACCTTGGGGAACATACTTTTTTTGCTGTACTAGAATAAAGTGTAATTGGACATCCACTCAGTGGTTGCCAGTGGCGCTATGGACACTGGAGATATGGAAAGCTAAGACGAGGAAATATGACAAAGCCTATGTAGCGTTTGGCTTTGACTTTTAGCACAGTTGGAGAACAGGAAAGACCAGTCTGTTTACTTTGTCTAAAAATGTTCGCAGCAGACAGCAGGATGCCAAATCAATTAAGAGGTCACATAAATACATTAGACATCTCAATTTAATCAAAATAAAATTAAATGGGGGAAAAAATGAATATGAATCAGGAATTATTATGGATGAAAATTGTCCAATTTAAAAAAAAAATAGGTCTGAATTTTTTTTTTTTTTTTTTTTAAGTAAAAAAATATATAGAAAATTGGACATAAAAAATTTAAAATCAAAAACTTGAAAAATTTAAAGAATTTTTAAAAAGAATAAATTCCATTTTTATTTTTAATGATTCCCCTTTTTTCCCTCCATTTACAATATTTTTTTCATTCTTTAAATATCTTATTTAGTTTTTTTTTTCACATTTTCTCATTTCTTATTGTAATCTTAGTCGTTCTTTTGGTCTATATTAAAAAAAAACATATATAGATGATTCATTATCAATAATTATGTGTAAATTTACAGCAAAAATAAAAACTGTCCCTCTGCTCAATGACAATGTCGTGTTTGTTCTATTAATTTTTGTTTTTTTCCAGTCAAATTGTGTGGGATTTAGTCCTCAAGAGTTAATGTTGCTAATCAATTTGAATTTAAAATAATTTTTTGATTTTATTTTTCAGTATCAAACGGTCAACAAATGTGCCTTCAGTGTATTTTTTACAGTGTTTTGTTTGTTTTTTAATATAGGCAAATTGATGTGCTTGAAGTCTTTTCTGTTAAAAACAAAACAATGTTAGTAAAGTCATATTTTATTTTATTGTAAGTTGATCTATATTACGTTTTTTTCTTTAATATTAAAAAAAAACAATGTTATTCAGAGGTGTACTGATTATAATAATAATCTTATAGACAAATGATACGACATTTACAGTGGAGGCAGAGTGTTGGGGGGGTGCGCAAAACATTTACGTCTTCCATTGGGGGGGCATTACAGAAAATAATTGAGAAGCACTGTGTTAAAGTCAAAGTTATGGTTGAAATGTAAGCTTTTACAAAAGCTCAATTTCTCCTTTTTCATCAGAAATTGGAAAATTGCTCAAACTAAGCTATTTTCTAATGCTGATTTCTAAAGAATGGAAAAAGATATGAACTAACTTTTTTGTCCTGCTGAATGAAGAGAGTCTAATCTTTCTTTTGGTGGGATCCATGTTTATACAGCAATAGAACAGAATTTTCTGTGGGCCTTGCAAAATCAGTCAAAATCCAGTAAAACGGCCAGTTGCGCCGGTGAAAATGGCTGGGAGTGAATGAGTTAAAAGACTAATTTCTCATCATCTGCGTTTTGCCAAATTGTCGTAAATAGTCGAATCGTCTCAAAATATGATTTTACTTCACATAATAATGCTATTTAAGACTTTTTTTATCCTGTCGTTGGCACTTTAAACTCGTATCCCACTTTGAGAACCACTGGCCTAAAATGTGTAATTTTTTGCAAAAGAGGAAGAAACGGTCATACTTTAGTGCTTTCGACACACTCTTTGATACATTGCACAAGTGTTCGGGAGATCTCATTTGTTTTGGGCTGCAACATAATTTTGGGGGGAGAAAGGATGGCATCAACACGGAAAAGAGGGACGTTCCCATCCAGTACAGCATCGAAGGCTTTAATGTTCCTTAAGGACGCAATCAACAGAATGTTTGTTAGTAAAAACGGACAACCTGCAATAAAATAAATTGCATTGAGATAAGCTCTCAGAATATTACCTGAGCACCATGTTAATAAGAGCGTCATGCACCTTGCCTTCCCAGTATGCATAGTAATTTGACATACTATGGCACTTGCCGGTGTTCGTTTCCATGATCAAGTGTTCCACCTTAGATATGACTGGTCCAATGTCAGCATATTTGCTTCTCAACAAATTGATTGACTTGATACGTTCTCGATCAATGCATTCATAAAACTCTCTGATACCTGAAAAATACAGCAACTGAAATCACAAGGATTCATGACTTTTTGATTAAACCATGTTTTTATCCAACGTACTTGGTAACATTTCTGCCCGACTCGGAGCAGGGCATTTCAGGAGATCTGCCGTCATGATGGATTGCAACTTTAATTCAATATCAAGCTCGTTGTTCACAATTTGACTGACAACAGTCTCGAATTTTGAGAGCTCCGGGTTTCCATTATTGATGAAATCTGTAATTGCTGATTCAAACATACGAACGGTTGTTGCAAACTTTCGCAGGATGCGCATTCGGGCTGCAGCCATCGATTATTTAAGTAATCGATGAATCTATCAATTACTTCGAATAATCAGATTACGGCTCAGCGTTTAATGCATTGCACAATAAATTTTAGGATATGTTAAACAAATAAATAAGTGTTATGGAAGGCAACATAAGTAAATTCCCTCCTGTTAAATCCCCCAGAAAATTGAGATTTTAAGTTTTCCAATGATGTATCACACATGCATATAGGACAATTTTGAAATTTGGTAAAACTGGGGGTCTCAGAGCGGAACTTCAACTCACCTGAGTGTTTTCCGCCATAAACAAACATATTAGCTCAAACAAAAACATACCTTATGTTGGTCTTAACAGGGATAAGCTGGATTCAGGCATGTTAGACGAGTTATGGCATATTCTCTGCTGCCACAAGAGGGCAGTGTATCCGCCCAAATCAGTAAAACTAATTGCGACACTTTCAAAACAAACCATTACAACGTTACTCGAATTAAACGAATCCTAGAAGAAGCAAAATTTGATTCAAAGCTTTTTTCTAATCGGATTAATCGAGTTCATCGTTGCAGCACTAATGCACATGGATAAAATCATAGCAACAATTTAGCACCATACCCAAGGAATTCCAGTTCAGTCTTTTACATGCCGGAAATAGGATCGTTTCAACCCTTTTGATGTTCTGAGACAACATGGCGATCTTTGCGTCACCCAGACTATCAACTGTAGAGTTGTAGCGGTTGACAAGTTTATGAAGATCTTCACTGTACCTAGATCCAATAGGAAAGACTGATGTTGAAGTGATTTACATTCTCGTTTGAGTATAATTACCTTATAAAGTTGGCCTCCTGTAGACACACGTTTCGAGCCACCTCGGGCATGGAGAAAGACATTGAAACCAAGTTTTTTGTTTCAGCGATCGTCGTGAAAATCTCTGGTGGAAAGTTTACACGGTATCGCCTATCCTTTTGTCCCTTGATATCAGGCTTGGCTGGGACGACCTTGAAAGAACAAGATAAAGCCCGAACAACTAAATTAGTTCAGGAGAAAAAAACTGAAGAATCTGCCATGATTTTGTAGGAAAAACAGAACCGAGCAAATACATACCAGCTCGCGTTGGCTTTCCTTCGAAATTATGACTAAGACAGGTTTTTTCAATAACAATGGCAAGTTGCGTTCAGTCTCAGTGACCCATGACTTATACTTCTTAACGCCGTAGTCGCTTATTTTTTTTGCCATTTCCAAGTATTTGTTCCTCGCCTAGCAAAATTCACCATTGTATTAATACATTTGCAAAAGTAAGGCAAGATCTATGGTTCATGATTGTGCCACCCTAAACACATGCACATGCTTGTATTGTCGTGAAATTGTACAAAAACTCACCAATTTGCCCATTTCAGATTCCAACAAATTTGGCATTGTCAGGAGAGGAAGCATGCCACCTTTTATACGCTGAAAAAGTGAATGCGTCCATCTAACACCTCCTGCTAAGGGAGGCTCGTTCTTATTGATTTGTGGTTTGTCTCTCTTTTCCTCAAAGATTTCGTTAATACTGTCCACCTGTAACAAAGACATGTGACATCCAAAAAAAAAAGATTAAAAAATGTATATAAATGGATATATATGGAGGTAGATTTGTGTCTTTATTATTCAATCAAATAAAAAGTTGCTTCAATCAAAATTAGGGCTGTCAAACGATTAAAATTTTTAATCGAGTTAATTACAGCTTAAAAATTAATTAATCGTAATTAATCGCAATTAATCACAATTCAAACCATCTATAAAATATGACATATTTTTCTGTAAATTATATATATATTCTGTAAAATCAATTGTTGGAATGGAAAGATAAGACACAAGATGGATATATACATTCAACATACGGTACATAAAGTCTGTAGCGGGCATTTCACTCTACTGTCATTTAAATCTGTCTATGCTGTCCTCACTCCGAAGTGTCTACTTTTTCCAAAGCTAGACAGCTAGTGAACGACGCCTTAATAATTAGACTTCTTCCTTTTTCATCTGATTTATTAATAAAATGGCCTCAAACCATTGTCCTCTTTAGACCATCGTAAAACTACAAAAAGTATACACGCATTGCATTAGCAACAACGTTAGCTTAGCACGCTATACAGGTTCACTAAACATTTCGCTTACCAACATAATATGTACATTCTTTACAACAACCATACTTACAGACAAATCTTGTCCAAGGATCATATAAGCACAACATTATCAGCCCGAGACGTCGTGCAGCCATAATGAACTGGCAAGAAAACAATAAACCATGTCGCAAAGCGACCACAAGAGTTCGCTGTTGGACAGCACAAAAACCCTTGCTGTAAAACTTACCAAAAGGCAGAATACTTTCTGAGCGGGACATGTGCGTTAATTGCGTCAAATATTTTAACGTGATTAATTTAAAAAATTAATTACCGCGCGTTAACGCGATAATTTTGACAGCCCTAATCAAAATATATATTTTCAATCGACGAAAAAGTCACTTCAATCAAAAAAATTGTGTTTGAATGCAAAAATATATTTGAAACTCAAAAAAAATATATTTGACAACTATTTTTCTTTGATTTAATTTTTTTATTTTATTTTATTTATTTAAGTCGTTTTCTTTTTTTCTTTTTTTTTTTGATTTAAGTCAAGTTTTTTTTATTATTGAAACAACATTTTTGATTGAAGTCATGTAATTTTGCGTTTGGACCACATTTTGGCTAGGACATTTGTGTTTTTATTATTCAATCAAAAAATAAGTTGCTTCAAACAAAAAAATATATATTTTCAAAAGAAAAATTACTTCAACCAAAATTTTTTAAAAAATGCAATCGTAGAAAAAAAGGTTTGAATGTGAAAAAATATTTGAGACTCAGAAATTCGCATTTGAACACTATTTTTCATTCAAACTGTTTTCTTTGATTGAAGCAATCCTTTTTGTGTTTGAGCCATATTAGTTTTAGACATTTGATTTAGATATTTGTGTCTAAATCATTCACTCGCAATAAAAGTTGCTTTAATCAATTTAATTTAATTAATTTTTTTTTTTTTAAAGTGGAAAAAGTTTTGAACGCACTTTTTTTTTTAAGTGGAAAAAGTTTTTAATGCACTTTTTTTCGATTGAATCATTTTGTCACAAAGATTCAACTTCAACGCTAGTTCTGGTGTGTTTGAGTGGCAGGTGACTACGCCAATGGCATAAAAGTATGAAGCACGAATAATGGCCACCAGGGCTCCATCCAGCCATCAGAGTCTGCTGGAGTCCAAGCTGAATATAGGGCACCGGTATGGGGGTGTGACATCGGCATTTCACCGGAGTACCCGGGACGGTAAAATGCCCTGTCGCGGCACACTGGTCGGACCCCGATATCACCCCCCAGGCGCGGAGGCCGGCTGTTGAGTGGTTGGCCCGCGAATGACACGACACTCATTCAAAGTTGAAGCGACGGGGCTCCCGACGTGGACGCCGGCGATTCGCCGGTAGTCCACTCGCTTACTGGGCAGGCTAGTGTCGGGCCACTCGCCGACCACTCCCGTACCGGCGCGTCGCGGACACTCCGGTTGGAACCAATTGCCAACCATCACGTCAGGGCAGCGGGTGAAGTTCGCACTGTTGAATCACATTAAGCAGCAGGGCACCCTACTCCGGTGAAATGCCGATAAAAAAAAATTTCAATCAAAGAAAAATAATTTTCAAATATATTTTTTTGAGTTTTAAATTTATTTTTGCATTCAAACACATTTTTTTTTGATTGAAGTGACTTTTTCTTCGATTGAAAATATATATTTTGATTGAAGCAACTTTTTATTTGATTGAAGCAACCTTTTTTTTGATTGAATAGTAAAGACAAAAATCTACCTCCATAGATATACAGTGGTACTTCTATTACGAAATTAAATGGTTCTGGAAGTAGTTTCTTAACCTGAAAATTATGTGGGTAGAAATGCGTTTTCCATGTATAGTGGTATGGAAATAGTATCTGAACCTTTTGGAATTTCTCACATTTCTGCATAAAATCACCGACAAATGTGATCTGATCTTTGTCAAAATCACACAGATGACACCAAAAGTTCAGCGCAGAATACTCACAGCGGTAAAAAAGAAGCCTAGAGCGTCTGCTAAAGACTTACAGAAATCACGGGCACAGTCCAATATCTCTGTGCACACATCAACTATATGTAAAACTATGCCCAAGAATGGTGTTCAGGGGAAGACTCCACGGAGCGAGCCCCTGCTGTCTAAATATGCATTGTTGCTCGTTTAATGTTCACAAAAAGGCACTTGGACATTCCACAGAAGTTTTGGCAAAATATTTTGTGGACTAATGAAACCAAAGTTGAATTGTTTGGGAGTAACACACAACATCATGTGTGGAGGAAAAATGAAACAGCTCACCAACATCAACACCTCATCCCTACCGTGAAGCATGGTGGAGGGAGCATCATGATTTGGGGCTGTTTTGCTTCCTCAGGGCCTGGGAAACTTGCAATCATTAATGGAAGAATGAATTTAAAGGTTTATCAGGATGTTTTGCAGTTGAAGCTAAAAGGAGGATGGATGCTGCAACAATGATCCAAAACACAGAAGTAAATCAACTTCAGAATGATTTTAGAAGAACAAAATACACGTTCTGGAATGGCCAAGTCAAAGTCCAGACTTGAACCCCATTGAGATGCTGTGGCATGACCTAATTACAGCGATTCATGCCAGACATCCCTGGAATCTGACTGAACTACAGCAGTTTTATAGAGAAGAATAGGCCAAGATTAGTCCTGATCAATGTGCCAGACTGATCTGCAGCTACAGGAAGCATCTGGTTCAAGTTATTACTGCCAAATTGGGGGGGGCACAAAATATTAAATGTGATGGTGCACTTACTTGTTTTTTTCCCCCTTCTGTCATTGTTTGCATACTATCCTCATTAAAATATGAAAACCTATAAATGGTTGGGTGGTTTTAGTTAAATCACACTGTTTTTTCATCTGTGTGATTTTGACAGAGATCAGATCACATTTGATGGTGATTTTATGCAAAAATATGTCTTCTGTCATTGTTTTGCATACTATCCTCTTTAAATCCTCATTAAAATATGAAAACCTATAAATGTTTGGGTGGTTTTAGTTAAAGACGACACTTTTTTCATCTGTGTGTTTTTGACAAGATCAGATCACATTTGACTTTATGCAGAAATGTGACAAATTCCAAAAGGTTCAGATACTTTTCCATACCACTGTAAATGCCCTAATCTGTTTTAAGACCCCCAAAATTCAGACATAAATCTTTTATAATGCATAGAAATGCATCAAAACATTTAACAAATAAGTTAAAATAGCGTACCGCATGAATGCTAGTTTTAGACCGCAAGGCTGCATGACAACACCATCCTAAACCGGAAGGGGGTCAACATAGAAGCGCGCTCGTATATAACCCATGCAAATACTGCTTGTTTTCTGCCTGTAATCTTTCAAAAAAGAACATGCTGAGTAAACACTGCTGCTATGGAACTTTTCCATGTTCCATTCTGTACCCCCCTAACCTCTTCCTGCTCGCTGCTTTCTCCTAATAAACAAAACACAATGAAATATCATCACAATGGGAGTATATCATACTCAGACCAATAGGACACTGAACAGGACAGGTTAAAAAGGAAAAGAAAAGGAAACACTACTTTTCAACTTAAATTTGAAAGTAATTTCAGACAAACCTCTTTGCAATACTGTGCCAGAACATCATTAGTCTTTTTCATCAAATGATTATTGATGGCCGGTCTGGAGCGAATGTCATTGTATTTAACCAGCATTTCAAACGCAGCAGTTGAAGAGCGCAGAGTCTTGAAGGACTGGTCAATAAAGGCAATTATCTCCCTCTCAATGGCCTAACCAAATACAAGGCAAAGAAAATCAACAGTGCTCGTTGATTTAAATGTGGAAGACATTTGACGAGTCATAAATTGTTACAGAAATTAAATAAAAATGCATCCTGAACTTACACAAACTGTACCGTTAAAGTTCTGCATTATGATTTTCCAGCTGCTAATCTTACAACTACTGAAAGGATCGAAATTGATTTCCTCAAAAGGCAGGATGAGGTTGTCGACTTTGACCTGTATTTCATCAAAACGTTTCGGGTCCCAGGTGACACTTTTTAATTCTGGGCTGAAAATGTTGTAAAATTCTTCTAAATTCTGCACAAAACAAACACATCAAGCAATACGTGTTAGCGATCAGGCAGCATAGAATAGGATGTCGACATATCCACACTTTCTAGTGACTCAAGTGTTGCCGTTATTCAGAAAATGACTGTGTACAGTGAGGAAAATCAGTATTTGAACACCATGCGATTTTTCAAATTCTCCCACTAAGAAATTATGGATGGGTTTGAAATTTTTGAGGTAGATGCTTGTCTACTGTGAGAGACAATCTAAAGAAAACCGGAAATCACAGTGTGTGATTTTTCACAATTGTGAGCCTCAAAGACCTGGTAGTCGCCGAGTCTCCACTTATACTCCTAAATAAGTGGAATGGAGATGGGACTTTTTGAGTCCGACTTTTTTAGCTGTTTGAGGCGGTTAGCTGCATATAAACACCTGTCCACCCCAAATAGCTGTCCAAAGACACCAAGAACGGAATTGTAGACCTCTACAAGAGTTACGGAGCAATTGCCAAGCAGCTTGATGATATAAGATCTACCGTTGGAGAAATCATTAGAAAATGGAGGAAGCTAAACATGACTGTCAATCTTCCTCGGACTGGGGCTCCATGCATGATCTACCTCGTATTGTCTCAATGATCCTAAGAATGGTTAGGAATCAGCCAAAAACGACAATAGAGGATCTGGTCAATGAGCTGAAAGAAGCTGGGACACCATTTCCAAATATACTGTTGGTAATAAATTAAGACGTCATAGTTTAAAATCATGGATGGGACGGAAGGTTCCCCTGCTTAAATCAGCACATGTCCAGGCTTGTTTTATGTTTGCCAATGACCAATTGGATGATCCAGAGGAGTCATGTGAGATCATAATGGACATTTTTGGTCTAAATTCCACTCATAGTGTTTGGAAGAAGAAGAATGATCCCAAGGACACCATCCCTACTGTGAAGCATGGGGGGAGTAGCATCATGGGTGTTTTCTGCAAATGGGACTGGACGACTGCACTGTTTTAAGGAGAGGATGACCAGGGCCATGGATTGTGAGATTTTGGGGGATAACATCCTTCCTTCGGTTAGAGCATTGAAAATGGGTCGTGACTGGGTCTTCCAACATGACAATGGCCCGAAGAAGACAGTCAGAATAACAAAGGATTGGCTTCGTATAGGGCATAACAAGATTCTGGAGGGGCCTAGCCAGTCTTTAGAACCTAAACCTAATATAAAATCTTTTTAGGAAGCTTACGCTCCATGCTTCTCAGTGACAGTTCAGAAACCTGATTGATCTAGAGATCTATTAAGAGCAGTGGTGCAAAATCCCTGCTGCAATCCGTGCAAAACCTGGTAAAAATGTACAGGAAATGTTTGGCCTTTGTAATTGTAAACAAAGGCTACTTTACCAAATATTTACATTGATTTTCTCAGGTGTTCAAATGCTTATTTGCAGCAGTATAAAACAAATAAATTGTTTTAAAAAATCATACACTGTGATATCTGGACTTTTGTTTTTTTTAGATTGTCCCTCACAGTGGACAAGCATCTACCTTCAACGATTATACAAAAAGATGGTAGTTCCTGCTTAGCATTACTGCCTGTTGCACCTCCTCCGGTGCCCATTGGTCAGCTGCAGGGTAATCGGCCAAAAACCACCGTTCACCAACGTTTCGCTCCTTTAATTCTGGTATGTCTCCTTGTGGTGGGGCAGTGAGAGGGCCGTCTCACTGTCACCCCCTTCAGCTGATTGTTGTTATCCACTGCGGTTGTTGTTTGCTTGTTAGGTGTTCTTCCCCAGATTTTGTCCTCCCTCCTGAGCCAGAGCCAAAAGCCAGGTCCATTATTGCCTTCCTGAGTCTTCTTCCTGTGATTCCCACATGCTATAGGAGGCATGTTGTTGATAACCCCATGAGCATCTGCATTCAACCTCCACTGGGTAGATGGTAGTCTTCCAGTAAGCCATTTGGCACTTGGCAACCAGCTTTGAGTACTTGGCCTTCTTACGTTCACAGACGGCCTCAATCCCCTCCTCCATGGGTACTGTGAGCTCGATATGGAACGCCGCCCTTGCCTTGGCTGACCACATGACTATGCAGTGCCTTGCAAAAGTATTCGGCCCCCTTGAATCTTGCAACCTTTCACCACATTTCAGGCTTCAAACATAAAGATATGAAATTTAATTTTTTTGTCAAGAATCAACAACAAGTGGGACACAATCGTGAAGTGGAACAACATTTATTGGATAATTTCAACTTTTTTAACAAATAAAAAACTGAAAAGTGGGGCGTGCAATATTATTCGGCCCCTTTACTTTCAGTGCAGCAAACTCACTCCAGAAGTTCAGTGAGGATCTCTGAATGATCCAATGTTGTCCTAAATGACCGATGATGATAAATAGAATCCACCTGTGTGTAATCAAGTCTCCGTATAAATGCACCTGCTCTGTGATAGTCTCAGGGTTCTGTTTAAAGTGCAGAGAGCATTATGAAAACCAAGGAACACACCAGGCAGGACCGAGATACTGTTGTGGAGAAGTTTAAAGCCGGATTTGGATACAAAAAGATTTCCCAAGCTTTAAACATCTCAAGGAGCACTGTGCAAGCTATCATATTGAAATGGAAGGAGCATCAGACCACTGCAAATCTACCAAGACCCGGCCGTCCTTCCAAACTTTCTTCTCAAACAAGGAGAAAACTGATCAGAGATGCAGCCAAGAGGCCCATGATCACTCTGGATGAACTGCAGAGATCTACAGCTGAGGTGGGAGAGTCTGTCCATAGGACAACAATCAGTCGTACACTGCACAAATCTGGCCTTTATGGAAGAGTGGAAAGAAGAAAGCCATTTCTCAAAGATATCCATAAAAAGTCTCGTTTAAAGTTTGCCACAAGTCACCTGGGAGACACACCAAACATGTGGAAGAAGGTGCTCTGGTCAGATGAAACCAAAATTGAACTTTTTGGCCACAATGCAAAACGATATGTTTGGCGTAAAAGCAACACAGCTCATCACCCTGAACACACCATCCCCACTGTCAAACATGGTGGTGGCAGCATCATGCTTCGGGCCTGCTTTTCTTCAACAGGGACAGGGAAGATGGTTAAAATTGACGGGAAGATGGATGCAGCCAAATACAGGAACATTCTGGAAGAAAACCTGTTGGTATCTGCACAAGACCTGAGACTGGGACGGAGATTTATCTTCCAACAGGACAATGATCCAAAACATAAAGCCAAATCTACAATGGAATGGTTCAAAAATAAACGTATCCAGGTGTTAGAATGGCCAAGTCAAAGTCCAGACCTGAATCCAATGGAGAATCTGTGGAAAGAGCTGAAGACTGCTGTTCACAAACACTCTCCATCCAACCTCACTGAGCTCGAGCTGTTTTGCAAGGAAGAATGGGCAAGAATGTCAGTCTGTCGATGTGCAAAACTGATAGAAACATACCCCAAGCGACTTGCAGCTGTAATTGGAGCAAAAGGTGGCGCTACAAAGTATTAACGCAAGGGGGCCGAATAATATTGCACGCCCCACTTTTCAGTTTTGTATTTGTTAAAAAAGTTTAAATTATCCAATAAATTTTGTTCCACTTCACGATTGTGTCCCACTTGTTGTTGATTCTTGACAAAAAATGAAAATGTTATATCTTTATGTTTGAAGCCTGAAATGTGGCGAAAGGTTGCAAGGTTCAAGGGGGCCGAATACTTTTGCAAGGCACTGTACGTTGGGAGCATTGCAGAGTGCACACATTCCTCCATCCTGAAGCACTGGTGGAGGTTCCGAGGGCAGGGAAGCGTGTCATAGGTTGAGCGGATGAGGAAGCTGAGTCTTGCTTGTGGGATCTTCCAAACGTCTGACCAACTGATGCTCCTGTGTGTGATCCCCTCCTAGGTTGTTCAGCCTCCTTGCCGACCCTGCGACACAGCTTTGATTTTGTAGCAGTTTTCCTCCATTTTCGTCACCTCCGCCACCACAATATCCTTCCTCTCCTTGCGGTTGGCCTTGGACCAGAAACATGGTGCATCTCCCCATCCTAAGCCTACTGTTCCCATCTGGAATCATCTAATCGGCTGATAGCTTAATCGACCTCGGCATGGGCATTCCATTTGCGGCCAGTCAGAACCTTGGGATGAAAATTTCAAACCAGCCTATTATTTCTAAGAGGTAGAACTTGCAAAATCTCAGGGTGTTCAAATACCCATTTCCTCACTGAATATGAGGAATTTAACTAACATGCAAAACATTGGACAAGTCCAGGCAGATGGCAGCCATGTAATCACTTTTCTCAAACAGCTTTCTCTTATCAAACTCCCAGCGTTTTCCAGTGCCTCCTTTTTCAATTTCCTGGCGGACTTCAAAGTAAGTGGACTTCCACAATTCTAGAACACGCTTCGCATCATCCACCTTGGATTTCGCCATCTCTCTTTGACCCCTAGTTGAGACACATAATTAGACTCTCATGGCCGAGCAAGACAAGGGTGACATGTTTAATATAAACTCCACATACTTGAACAGCACACTGAGATCAACTACTTGAGCCACCCGCTCAGACAGTTGCCAAACAATGCGCTCCATTAAAGGAACCATACGATCATTCCTGTTATAGTGGCATGAAATTAACCACACAACTTGTAAACTGTTCATCAGAGGTGGGATGGTCTCCAGGATCACACTAAAGTGTGCTCCGGTAGCCAGATTCTACAAGATAAAACATTTGTCTTAAAAGGTGGGACAATTGTTAAACCAATCATGTAAATAAAGGTTCAACTACAGTGGTATGAAAAAGTATCTGAACCTTTTGAAATTTCTCACATTTCTGCATAAAATCACCATCAAATGTGATCTGATTATTGTCAAAAGCACACAGATGAAAAAAACAGCGTCTGCTTTAACTAAAACAACCCAAACATTTATATGTTTTCATATTTTAATGAGGATAGTATGCAAACAATGACAGAAAGGGGCAAAATAAGTAAGTTAAACAAGTTGTCCAGTTAAGTCAGTTGTCCAGGCCCTAAGGTAGCAAAACACCCCCAAATCATGATGCTACCTCCACATGCCTCACGGTGGGGATGAGGTATTGACGTTGGTGAGCTGTTCCATTTTTCCTCCACACATGAAGTTGTGTGTTACTCCCAAACAATTCAACTTTGGTTTCACCAGTCCACAAAATATTTTGCTAAAACGTCTGTGGAATGTCCAAGTGCCTTTTTGCGAACATGAAACGAGCAACAGCAGTGGCTTCCTCCGTGGAGTCCTCCCATGAACACCATTCTTGGCCATAGTTTTACATACAGCTGATGTGTGCACATAGATATTGGACTGTGCCAGTGATTTCTGTAAGTCTTTAGCAGACACTCTAGGATTCTTTTTTACCTCTCTGTGTATTCTGCGCTGAACTTTTGGAGTCATCTTTGGTGGACAGCCACTCCTTGGGAGAAAAGCAACTGTGCCAAACTCTCAATTTGAAGACAACTTCTCTGACTGTCGATCGATGAACATCCAGACTTTTAGAGATGGTTTTGTATCCTTTCCCAGATTTATACGAATCAACAATGCTTGATCGCAGGTCTTCAAACAGCACTTTTCACCGAGCCATGATGGACAGAAAATGATGCTCATCAAGGCCATTCTTACCAGGTGTGTATTTTATAGTGGGCAGGGCAGCTTTAAACCACTCATCAGTAATTGGGCACACACCTGACTTAAATTGTTTGGTAAAAATTGGTTTCAATTGCTCTTTTAGTCTCCTTTGGCAGAGGGTTCACTTACTTATTTTTCCCCCTTCTGTCATTGTTTGCATGCTATCCTCATTAAAATATGAAAACCTATAAATGTTTGGGTGGTTTTAGTTAAATCAGACACTGTTTTTTCATGTGTGATTTTGACAAAGACCAGATCACATTTGATGGTGATTTTATGCCGAAATGTGAAAAATTCCAAAAAGTTCAGATACTTTTTTATACCACTGTAGATGTTAACAATCACCAAATTTGAGGAAAACATCTTGCTCACCTTGAAATGCCTTTCCAGTGTCTTGAGGAAGCGTACGTTTTCATCTGCCTCCAAATTGTATTTAACCAGTTTAGCCACTGCAGCCTCCATAGAAGGAACAATACCTGCCTGTGCTTTGCTCAATACAAGCAAAATCTTCTTTACCGATGGTTGATTAAGCTTTGCTGTCAAAGCACTGAGGATGGAGGACCGCTCCTGCCAAAAAATGATTTCTGCCATCGGACTAGGTGTCTGTGGCTTCTTGCCATCTTGCTCCGCCATGACAGTGTCAAGCTGAGTCTTCCAGTTCATTACACACTGCTCCAACTCGTCTACCAGCTCTGAATTGACCATCAGGTTATTGACATCATTCTCCATGTCTATGTCAGGAATATGCAGCGCAATGTCATCTTCAATAAAAGACAAAGTTACAGTATTTGGTTAAAGGGATCCACGGACACTTGTCGTTCGTCAAAGATAAACTTTATTATGAATAAAAAAATTTGACATTGAAACCTCTCTGGATGTTTTTGTTTTTATACAATTTGTAGTTTAACTAGTAGGTCGCAATTGTTGTTGACGTCATAGGGCAGGCACGTCACATTGTTACGCTGCCGAGCTTCAAGAGTATGACTCCATGGACATGAACATGTCATCTGTTTAACCCTTTCAATTTGAACCCGAGTGGAACATTCATGAGTCTGACAGTACTATCGATATTTCACAAAACGAGCAGCAAAAGCAAAATGAACAGGAAAGACGGGATGAGAGGAGACGAGAGTAGGGCAAAACCGGGGTTCTGCCAAAATGTCCTACAGTGGGGCAAATAAGTATTTGGTCAACCACTAATTGTGCAAGTTCTCCCACTTGAAAATATTAGAGAGGCCTGTAGTTGTCAACATGGGTAAACCTCAACCATGAGAGACAGAACGTGAGAAAACCCCCCAGAAAATCACATTGCTTGATTTTTAAAGAATTTATTTGCAAATCATGGTGGAAAATAAGTATTTGGTCAATACCAAAAGTTCATTTCAATACTTTGTTATGTACCCTTTGTTGGCAATAATGGAGGCCAAACGTTTTCTGTAACTCTTCACAAGCTTTTGACACACTGTTGCTGGTATTTTGGCCCATTCCTCCAAGCAGCTCTCCTCTAGAGCAGTGATGTTTTGGGGCAACACGGACTTTCAACTCCCTTGAAATGCTTCTTACAAAGCCACTCCTTTGTTGCCCTGGCTGTGTGTTTGGGATCATTGTCATGCTGAAAGACCCAGCCACGTCTCATCTTCAAAGCCCTTGCTGATGGAAGGAGATTTTCACTCAAAATCTCTCGATACATGGCCCCATTCATTCTTTCCTTTACACAGCTCAGTCGTCCTGGTCCCTTTGCAAAAAAACAGCCCCAAAGCATGATGTTTCCACCCCCATGCTTCACAGTGGGCATGGTGTTCTTCGGATGCAATTCAGTGTTCTTTCTCCTCCAAACACAAGAACCTGTGTTTCTACCAAAAAGTTCTATTTTGGTTTCATCTGACCGTAACACATTCTCCCAGTCCTCTTTTGGATCATCCAAATGCTCTCTAGCGAGCCGCAGAGGGGCCTGGACATGTACTTTCTTCAGCAGGGGGACACGTCTGGCAGTGCAGGATTTGAGTCCCTGGAGGCGCATTGCGTTACTGATAGTAGCCTTTGTTACTGTAGTCCCAGCTCTCTGTAGGTCATTCACTAGGTCCCCCCGTGTGGTTCTGGGATTTTTGCTCACCGTTCTTGTTATCATTTTGACGCCACGGGGTGAGATCTTGCATGGAGCCCCAGATCGAGGGAGATTATCAGTAGTCTTGTATGTCTTCCATTTTCTAATAATTGCTCCCACAGTTGATTTCTTTACACCAAGCATTTTACCTATTGCAGATTCAGTCTTTCCAGCCTGGTGCAAGGTCTACAATTTTGTCAATGGTGTCCTTCGACAGCTCTTTGGTCTTGGCCATAGTGGAGTTTGGAGTGTGACTGACTGAGATTGTGGACAGGTGTCTTTATACCGATAATGAGTTAAAATAGGTGCCATTAAAACAGGTAACGATTGGAGCATCGTTAGACCTCTTTAGAAGAAGTTATACCTCTTTCACAGCACATCTTACTTCTTTGTAAGTGACCAAATACTTATTTTCCACTCTAATTTGGAAATAAAGTCTTTAAAAATCAAATAATGTGATTTTCTGTTTTTTTTTTTTTCACATTCTGTCTCTCATGGTTGAGGTTTACCCGTGTTGACAATTACACGCCTCTAATCTTTTCAAGTGGGAGAACTTGCACAATTGGTGGTTGACTAAATACTTATTTGCCCAAATTATACCAACGTCTTCTGTATCGTCATTTGGGAGTTTAGCTAGCTGTATAGCCAGGACTAAGCCTTAGCATCTCGGTGAGGACAGTGCAGTCCTATTCCCTCCCGATGCAGTTATCTCCACCTTGCAATGACTGCAAGTCGTTTTGTTCTAATTTTTCTTCATGAAGTGAAGACACATTTTCGAGCGTTTGAACCTACGTGCTGTCATTGTTATGTTTACGGCTGCACTGCAATGCTCGTGCTAAACCATTGTAACCTTTCATTTTCACCCTCTTTCCTGGTGAAGTGTAGCCAAACTTTGGAGCAGCTGGTTCTTGGCGCAATGCTAGTTTGATGCGTCTGGACAACAAGACACGCCACGACGCAATATGCGTCTTTAGGAATCGTTAAAGGGATCGTTAAGGCTTTTTCATTGCGATGTCAAGGCCTCGAAACACTCGGAACCGGTTCGGAATTGTAATCGGATTTCGATTCCCATCCCTAGTATATGTGAATAACAAACCTTGAGCTTGAAGCTGTTGTATCGTTGTATTGACCACTCCAAGGAACTTGTGTGTGCTGTTAAGTAGTTCATCACGAAGGGGTGCTTGGTCACTTTGCTTGGTTGTAGTCTCCTTATCGCCACTTGATTCCTCAGGGGGAGGTGCTTCTTCAGGCTGAGAGACTATATGACTTTTTTTCATCTGATGTGTAGTCATTAAGGGGATATAAATCTAAAAACAAAAAAAAAGACGTTGGCAGCTTTTTTTTTTATTTATTCATTTTTAATCAAATGTTGAACGCATTTACCTGTACTGAGGCTTCAAGGGAATTTGCAATAAAATGATTACACCAAACATATTTTCACGTTTACATGACTTCAAACATTCCCAACAGGGACCACAAGGCCGAATGGGTAATATTTCAATGCAGTTGTGTTCAGGCTGGGATACCTCTCATATATGCCAGATATTAAAAAAGCTTAACATTGGATCAGGGAGTTATTCGTCATCTACTGAATTTGGCGTGCAGCCCATAAAAATGGCCACCTTTGGCATCCCGCCTAGGTCAGGCCTGAGATTTAAAACTCACCATTTTCATATTTTAAGATCTTATAGTTCTCATGAACAGTCTCACCAATTTTGAGGAGGGTACAACTAACTCCCTGGGCACCAATGTCTCAAATTTGCACCCTGTAAATCCACTAAAATTCCATATTTTTTCACATTAAATCCAAAATACCCGATTTCCTGTCTGGTTTGGGATATGGGTCCAAGAGACTTTTTGGTGCAGTTTTGCACAAGGTATCGATTTCCCAATTTTCATCGCTTTACGTTGAAAAAAACTTAATGGGGAGGCCTTTTTGAAAAATGTACTGGGGCGATGTTGAGTTATTTTGTTACGGTTTTTCGCAAGATCGCAAAACATTCCACCAGGGCTCTCGCACCACTCAGTGCTCGGGCCCTAATCATATGGAGGTAGATTGTGTCTTTATTATTTAATTTTTTTTTAAATGCTTCAATCAAAATGTATTAGGGCTGTCAAACAATTCAAATTTTTAATCGAGTTAATCACAGCTTAAAAATTAATTAATCGTAATTAATCGCAATTCAAACCATCTATAAAATATGCCATATTTTTCTGTAAATTATTGTTGGAATGGAAAGATAAGACACAAGACGGATATATACATTCAACATACTGTACATAAGTACTGTATTTGTTCATTATAACAATAAATCAACAAGATGGCATTAACATTATTAACATTCTGTTAAAGCGATCCATGGATAGAAAGAATTGTAGTTCTTAAAAGATAAATGTGAGTACAAGTTATAGACATTTTATATTAAAACCCCTCTTAATGTTTTCGTTTTAATAAAATTAGTAAAATTTTCAATCAAAAAATAAACTAGTAGCTCGCCATTGTTGATGTCAATAATTACACAATTCTCATGGTGCTTAAACCCATAAAATCAGTCGCACCAAAGCGCCAGCAGAGGGAGACAAAAAACACATGTAACAAGTGGCCATGACACTGCTGTCATTTTAATCTGTTTGAACGGGGCATGTACGTTAATTGCGTCAAATATTTTAACGTGATTAATTTAAAAAATTAATTACCGCCCGTTAACGCAATAATTTTGACAGCCCTAAAATATATATTTTCATTTTGCAATCAAGAAAAGTCACTCTAATCCAAAAACGAAAAAAAAAAAAAAGGGGTTGAATGCAAAAATAAATTAGAAACAAAAAAATGCATTTGAAAAGGATTTTTCTTGGAATTTGGGGGGGGGGGGGGGTGTGGGGGGGGGGGGAATTGAAACAACTTTTTTGGTTGAAGTAGTGTTGTTTTGCATTTGGTCCACATTTTGGTTAGGATATTTGTGTCTTTATTATTAAATCGAAAAATAAGTTGCTTCAAACAAAAACATATATATTTTCAAAACATTAGCTGAGTGGTCCAGGCCCCCCTGGTGGCCGAAAAGTGTCAATTACTAATTTTTTTGTCAAGAATCAACAACAAGTGGGACACAATCGTGAAGTGGAACAACATTTATTGGATAATTTAAACTTTTTTAACAAATAAAAAACTGAAAAGTGGGTCGTGCAATATTATTCGGCCCCTTTACTTTCAGTGCAGCAAACTACCTCCAGAAGTTCAGTGAGGATCTCTGAATGATCCAATGTTGTCCTAAATGACCGATGATGATAAATAGAATCCACCTGCGTGTAATCAAGTCTCCGTATAAATGCACCTGCTCTGTGATAGTCTCAGGGTTCTGTTTAAAGTGCAGAGAGCATTATGAAAACCAAGGAACACACCAGGCAGGACCGAGATACTGTTGTGGAGAAGTTTAAAGCCGGATTTGGATACAAAAAGATTTCCCAAGCTTTAAACATCTCAAGGAGCACTGTGCAAGCTATCATATTGAAATGGAAGGAGCATCAGACCACTGCAAATCTACCAAGACCCGGCCGTCCTTCCAAACTTTCTTCTCAAACAAGGAGAAAACTGATCAGAGATGCAGCCAAGAGGCCCATGATCACTCTGGATGAACTGCAGAGATCTACAGCTGAGGTGGGAGAGTCTGTCCATAGGACAACAATCAGTCGTACACTGCACAAATCTGGCCTTTATGGAAGAGTGGCAAGAAGAAAGCCATTTCTCAAAGATATCCATAAAAAGTCTCGTTTAAAGTTTGCCACAAGTCACCTGGGAGACACACCAAACATGTGGAAGAAGGTGCTCTGGTCAGATGAAACCAAAATTGAACTTTTTGGCCACAATGCAAAACGATATGTTTGGCGTAAAAGCAACACAGCTCATCACCCTGAACACACCATCCCCACTGTCAAACATGGTGGTGGCAGCATCATGGTTCGGGCCTGCTTTTCTTCAACGGGGACAGGGAAGATGGTTAAAATTGACGGGAAGATGAATGCAGCCAAATACAGGAACATTCTGGAAGAAAACCTGATGGTATCTGCACAAGACCTGAGACTGGGACGGAGATTTATCTTCCAACAGGACAATGATCCAAAACATAAAGCCAAATCTACAATGGAATGGTTAAAAAATAAACGTATCCAGGTGTTAGAATGGCCAAGTCAAAGTCCAGACCTGAATCCAATGGAGAATCTGTGGAAAGAGCTGAAGACTGCTGTTCACAAACACACTCCATCCAACCTCACTGAGCTCGAGCTGTTTTGCAAGGAAGAATGGGCAAGAATATCAGTCTCTCGATGTGCAAAACTGATAGAAACATACCCCAAGCGACTTGCAGCTGTAATTGGAGCAAAAGGTGGCGCTATAAAGTATTAACGCAAAGGGGCCGAATAATATTGCACGCCCCACTTTTCAGTTTTTTATTTGTTAAAAAAGTTTAAATTATCCAATAAATTTTGTTCCACTTCACGATTGTGTCCCACTTGTTGTTGATTCTTGACAAAAAATTAAAATTTTATATCTTTATGTTTGAAGCCTGAAATGTGGCGAAAGGTTGCAAGGTTCAAGAGGGCCAAATACTTTTGCAAGGCACTGTATGTATATATGTGTATATATATATATATATATATATATATATATATATACACAGGGGTGCACATAAGTGACCGGACGTAGACAAACGCGCTGGCCCTCAACGACTTCCATACGCTTTTGCGTACCGATGGCTGACCACCGTATTTGCGGCCGACACGAGAAAATAACTTCTCAAAATGTCAAAGAGGCAGGCCACACTGAGTAATTACTTCCGTGTTCCCCCACCCCCGTCAAAAGACAGACAGACGACAGAGACGTCACCGGAGCTACCGAAAAAAAGGACTTTTGCTGAAAAGTAGGATGTACCATGGCTAGAAGCAAATGATGCTCGCATGGAAATGCGGTACAAAATGTGCTGTGAGAATCCCAATGTCGCCGATAAGAGCAGCGCATTTTATGTAGGGTCAAAGAATTTCAGCCATCCAAACTTTGAAAAGCACGAAAAAAACAGAGAGCATGTGGCAATTAAGCAAACTATCGATGTCAAACATGACCCCGCTCGCCCTATGGACAAGTGGCGGAATAAAGGTAATGAACAGCGACATGCACTGACAAACGTGTTTTTGCTCGCATTTTACAAAGCTAAACATGCACGTTCAATAAGGTCTTATCAGGAGGACATCCCACTTTTAAAAAGGCTTGGAGTTAATGTGGGAGCCGCATAATGCCCTTTATTTTGAATTGGTGCTTTTTATTTCTTTACATTTCACTTCAAAGTAATAGCAATTTTGTTGTGCCAGTTGATGTTAATCAAGCATTAATTGTTAATATAATTAATTAAAGTTAATTGGCTCTAAGTAAACCTTGTCATAAATTTATCGCATCAGGCGGGTCGGCTCTCAAGCTCAATGAGGACCAAGTCACATCTCCAGGTCCTCCTCTGAGAACCTGGGCAAAAAAATTATGTGCACCCCTGTATATATAGAAGTTCATAAACAACAACATAAATGAATGATATAGACAAAAAACGTTATTTTTATCATGGGTCAAAATGATTTTTCAAACAGATCATGTGACGAGCACCTTAGACGGTCATTTGCTTTGCATATTATTTCCCCCCCCAAAAAATTAGGGGAGGGCAATTTTATGTTTCAAATGATTTTTTTCTTTGATTGAATTGTTTTTTTGATTGAAGCAACTTTTTGGAGGATTGAATGATTTCGACACAAATGTCACCCAAAAAGGATTGCTAAAATCAAAGAAAACTTTTTTAATGAGAAATTAAGTGTTCAAATGCAAATATTTGAGTCAAATATTTTTTTTCATTCAAAAACTTTTTTTTCTATGATTGAAATTTTTCTTTTTTTTTTTTTTGATTGAATTGATTTTTCTTTTGAAAATATATATTTTTTGTTTGAAGCAACTTATTTTTTGATTGAATAATAAAAGACACAAATGTCCTACTCAAAATGTGGACCAAACGCAAAACAACATTACTTCAATCTAAAAAGTTGCCTAAACCAAAAAAAAAAAAAAAAAAATTCAAAGAAAAATAACTTTCAAATGCATTTTTTTTTAGTTTCTAATTTATTTTTGCATTCAAACACTTTTTTTTTTTTTTTTTGGATTGAAGTGACTTTTTTTAATTGAAAACATATATTTTGATTGAAGCAACTTTTTGGGGGGATCGAATAATGAAGACACAAATCTACCTCCATATTGCTCCGCCCAGGGGATACGATTTTTGACTGGGGTAACTACATTGGCACGACACCGGCAGGCGTTCCATATTAAATGGATGACAATCTTGGCGAAAAGTATAGCTGTCCTAAGCAGCCTGATTTAAAATTCCCCTCAAGAATGATGGGAAACAAAAAAGCGCTCATTTTTAACTTATCATTATAAATATTCTTGTAAGTTAATTTTATTGCTGACACTGCGTTTGGGGTCATCAACATGTTGTGCCCCCCCCGCCCCAAAAGTCAAACTCTGCCTATATTTCAAAAGAAAAATCACTTCAATCAAAAAAAGAAAAGTTTCAATCATAGGAAGTCCTACCATAATGTCTACCCATAATATAGCCAAACACAAAAACATTTTCAATGAAAAATTAAGTGTTCAAATGCAAATTTTTGAGTCTCAAAAATTTTTTTGCATTCAAAAACGTTTTATTTTCTATGATTGAAATTTTTCTTTTTTAAATTGAAGTGATTTTTCTTTCGAAAATATATTTTTTGTTTGTTTGACGCAACTTATTTTTTGATTGAATAATAGACACAAATGTCCAAGCTAAAATGTGGCCCAAACGCAAAATGTTACTTCAATCATAAAAAAGAAGAAAAATAGTTTTGAAATGCATCTTTTTGATTTTCAGATTTATTTTTGCAGTCAAACACATTTTTTAAATTAAAATGACTTTTTTTTTAATTGATAATATATATTTTGATTGAAGCACTTTTTTTTTTTTTTTTTTGGTTGAATAATAAAGACAAAAATCTACCTCCATATAATTAAGGCTCACTCGCCTTAAGTGGCTAGGTTAAATATAAACCATCTTATTTCATCAATTGTTCATGTGTTTTTCTTTGTCTCACGTCAAAATTTGAACAGCATGATGAAAAGGACTGTTTACACACAATTTTACTATGGATTTTGCCTGTTAACCAAATGTTTGTGGGATAAAATTGAACAGAAGTTGCTGTGAAGTTCACTCACATGAATAAGTTTTTTCTGCAGTAATTTTAGGATGTATTCGTTACTTCTTTCAATCTCCACAGGAGATGGCGACAGGTATTCTTCTTCAGTTTTTTCGGGTGACTCGCCATCGACGTCTAAACACAATGAGATGAGAGGTTGCAACTTCTCATGCGCATTTAAATGAGCCGCGGTGAAATGAACTCACCCTCTTCGTCTTGGATTAGGGGGCCCGATCCGTCAGGATCTTCCTCCTTTGGATCGGAACCCAAGTCTTGTTGGTTGTCCTCTTTTCCCTCCTCCTCCATCTCCAAAACTCTCCCACTCCTGCGTGTGTTCTACGGTCGGTGATTCTGCTCTAATTTTATCATTTAATAACGAATTCTACTTCGTCCGTTTCGACACCATTTTTTAACCACTAACGTGTAAAAACAAATACTAAAAAATATATCGATATAAAAGATAAAAATAGACCAAAAGAATGACGTTTGTACACGTCACCAAAGGTAAACATTTTAGCGTGTGGCTGTAAATATCGCATAAATGAGCCTAGATGTCAATTGGAGAGAGGGCAACAAAAGTAGCTGGCGGCCATATTGCGTCGGAGAACATTGGCGGACTCAAGTGAAGTGGTCATCAAATGTGTGATTTCTAGCATTTTATTAGTAAATTTAAATTGCAATATCGGAAAATAGATTAGTGTATATTAACATACACAACGAATACAACCTTGTTAATAATCTCTTAACGATCCAGGAATGGAATTTTTTATCTGAAGACCACTCAAAATTGTCTAACAAATAATTAAATATAACTGAAAAAACTTCTTAGTGAACCAAAAAAATGGAGCCTTCCTATGCGGCGCCGTTTGTAAAGCAGCACATGCTGAAAATTACGATATTTAGCGCCACAGTGTTTAAAGTTTGGTGTGAAATTTTAGATACTTTTTTTTTTTTTTTTTTTTTGCACATTTACAACATTGTTTAGCAACTTATTTATTTTTAAATAATAAGTATTGGGCCTGAATGTTTAAATGCAGAACTAAATATTTAATATAAATATAAATGTTAAATTTATATCCTACATTTATGTGTTAAATCTAAATGTTAAATTTATATCTTAAATCTAAATGGTAAATTTATATTTTATATCTAAATTGTAAATTTAAATGTTTATTTATGATAAATATTTAGTTCTGGATTTAAACATTCAAGTCCAATACTTATTATTTAAAAATAAATTTGTAAGTTGCTTAACAATGTTGGAAATGTGAAAAAAAAGGCCTCTAAAAATTTCACACATTTTAAACACTGTGTGGCGCTAAATATGAGAAAATGTCGTATTTTTCAGCATGTGCTGCTTTACAAACGGCGCCCCATACCTTCCTTCAGGTAAAACACTACTGCTTTTGTCCATGAGAACAGCCCCCCCCCCCCCCCCCAAAAAAAAAAAAAAAATTCCTTTGGGCTGCTTTAAGAATACATAGATAAAATAAAAATGAAAATTGGGGAGAAGGGTCTAAACCTTGGTTCACTGCATTTCTCACAGTTTATTTACCATTAACTGTAGAAAACGCATACAGGAGGATACTTCTCTCGAAGCAGCTTCCTACTCGAGTTTTGCAGGTTAGTAAGTTCACAGTTTAATGTTATGCTAACTCTGATGCAGGTTGGACATTCAGTAGCAAAATTAGTGGTCTGTTCCCCACCTACACAACATTGATGTCTTTTTACGCTTGGTTTGGCCCACATCAGGTTGGAAGTTGTTTCAGTTAGTATATGTTTGTGTATGCATTTGTATTTAAGTTTAGAGCCAGTTTGTGGAGTTATGTGTGAGCAATTTTCTATGAGAACTGTAAATACTTTAACATTCGTAGCATCAAAGCTAGCGGACTTTTGTAAGGCAAATAAGAAAAATTTAATCTAGGAAATGTACATATTGATCGGACTAGATGGACGTTTGAACACCAATTGTTTTGTTTTATTGTTAGAATGTGTGTCGTTTTGAACATAAGTGTACATATGTGTATTACAGCAGGGCCGGCCCAGGCCATTTGGGGGCCCTAAGCAAAATAATGCAAAGGGGCCCATATTTTTGGCCCACCATTTCGTCACAGTGTACTGTGAAACCCATACATGCAATCCAACTCATACGTCCATATTTTGTATATTAATCAGATTTTGTTGCACTGCATACTTCAAACTTCTCACCCCAAATGATTTTCAGTACTTACAGTAGATAGCGCCAAACCTTTTTCTAAACGAGGAAAGAAAGAAGTTAAGGAAGAACTTTAATTTTTTTAAGCTTGTAATAAAGTATCAAAACTCCCAAAAGTCAAATACAGCAAACTGGAGTAAACAAAATAGAATATAAATTTAAAAATTGCCAGATTGGGGGCCCCCTAGTGGTCAGGGGCCCTAAGCAGCTGCATAGTCTGCGTATTGGCTGGGCCGGCCCTGATTACAGCTTTATAAATTGTCAAAAGTGAAGGAAGTAAAAAGTTTCAAAAACCACAATTGCCTTGTTTGCTGTCTGTCAAGCTGAACAACTTCACGTTTAGTGAGGACAGAATACGTCATATTAATAAAGTAAAAAATAAGATACTTTAAAGTACAATAGGGAACAGCTTACACGACTTATATAAAAAAAATGAGACTGGAGACAAAATGGCGGACAAGACGCCGGCATCGTAAAGTTGAAATCACGTACGTCAGTATGTTGTAACCCGGGGACTACCTGTATTGTAAACAGTTTACATGAAATGTTTTATATCATTATATATTTTCAGACTGTCTGCACAGAGTTTTGAAAATTTCAATCTTTAGTATAGGAAAACCACACACACACACTGACATTGAAACATCAGTTGTTGTTTTTTTAAAGTTTTTTTTTTATTTTAAATAAAACATGCCTTGGTTAAAAAAAAAAATGCACTTTTTCTACAAAGTCTAAGGGTGGATTCTATAATATTAAATATAATGCAATGTAAACATGAACCACTACTGTGAGGGCATTGCATTTCAGCATGGAAAAAGGGACGGGTTGCCCCATGTAGGACCGTTCAGCTCAGGGTCACTACACTATCATGTGTATGTGTGAATTTCTTTCTGTCTGTACACAGCTGTTTGTATAACACATATACAGTGTAAACCTACCCTCAGGGTAATAACTGCTCTTGTAAAATACATAAATATGTCAAATAAGTTGGTCTTGGTAATCCTTATTCCTAAAATTACAGAGAACTATTCCAAGCCTGCCGAATTTGCCTCCAGGGAGTACCAAGAACTGAAGCAGCGATGAAAAAGAAGACTAAGATTAGGCCTTTAGCCAATGACTGGGAATGTGGCTCACCTAAAAAAAAAAAAAAAAACAATAAAACAAACAAATGAAAAATGAGTTTACACAATCTAGCATTTTAAAAATGGATAACAATTTCTTAAGTAACACGTACTGTTTTTTCTTCTTCTTCAAATTACATGTACGATAACGATTTTTCAAATTGTACAGCAATATATAAAAATCAAGCAGTTCTAAAATGATTTGTGTTCAAATATCATATACACACATATATAGTCCAGAAACCAGTATGCGGTGAAACTCTTACCAGTGTAATATTTGGTCAAAGGGAAGGCCAGTTGAGGCCAGCATACATCATTTTTATCACAATCATACTCAGTGAAGTTTATCTGGAACCTGAGAAATAAGAGTGCAGAAATAACTCAACCTACACTTACAGTTGTGGTCAAAAGTTTACATACACGTGTGAAGAACATAATGTCATGGCTCTCTTGAGTTTCCAGTTATTTCTACAACTCTGATTTTTCTCCGATAGAGTGATTGGAACAGATACTTCTTTGTCACAAAAAACATTCATGAAGTTTGGTTCTTTTATGACTTTATTATGGGTTAACAGAAAAAGTGATCAAATCTGCTGGGTCAAAAATATATATACATGGATCTGAAAAAGCGAATCATTGACTTGAACAAGTCAGGAAAGTCACTTGGAGCCATTTCAAAGCAGCTGCAGGTCCCAAGAGCAACAGTGCAAACAATTGTAAGTATAAAGTGCATGGCACTGTTTTGTCACTGCCACGATCAGGAAGAAAACGCAAGCTATCACCTGCTGCTGAGAGAAAATTGGTCAGGAGGGTGAAGATTCAACCGAGAATCACCAAAAAGTAGATCTGCCAAGAATTAGAAGCTGCTGGAACACAGGTGTCAGTGTCCACAGTCAAGCGTGTTTTGCATCTCCATGGACTGAGAGGCTGCCGTGCAAGAAGGAAGCCCTTGCTCCAAAAGCGGCACCTTAAGGCTCGACTGAAGTTTGCTGCTGATCATATGGACAAAGATAAGACCTTCTGGAGGAAAGTTCTGTGGTCAGACGAAACAAAAATGGAGCTGTTTGGCCACAATGCCCAGCAATATGTTTGGAGGAGAAAAGGTGAGGCCTTTAACCCCAAGTACACCATGCCTACCGTCAAGCACTGTGGTGGTAGTATTATGCTGTGGGGCTGTTTTGCTACCAATGGAACTGGTGCTTTACAGAGAGTAAATGGGATAATGAAGAAGGATGATTACCTTCAAATTATTCAAGATAACCTAACGTCATCAGCCCCGAAGATTGGGTCTTGGGCGCAGTTGGGTGTTCCAACAGGACAATGACCCCAAACACACATCAAAAGTAGTAATGGAATGGCTAAATCAGGCTAGAATTAAGGTTTTCGAATGGCCTTCCCAAAGTCCTATTGAGAACTTGTGGACAATGCTGAAGAAACAAGTCCATGTCAGAAAGCCATCAAATTTAACTGAACTGCACCAATTCTGTCAAGAGGAGTTGTGAAAGATTCAACCAGAAGCTTGTGGATGGCTACCATAAGCGCGTAATTGAAGTGAAAATGGCCAAGGGACATGTTACCAAATATTAGCGCTGCTGTATGTATATTTTTGACCCAGCAGATTTGATCACTTTTTTCTGTTCACCCATAATAAAGTCACAAAAGAACCAAACTTCATGAATGTTTTTTGTGACAAAGAAGTATCTGTTCCAATCACTCTATCAGAGAAAAATCAGAGTTGTAGAAATAAATGGAAACTCAAGAGAGCCATGACATTATGTTCTTCACAAGTGTATGTAAACTTTTGACCACAACTGTACTACTATGTTACGACATAAATAACACTGCATATAAAATAATGATATCTGATGAATTCATGTTACACAGAAGACATTATTTTTTGTTCTTCCTAGAAAAAAAAAAACGCCTTACAAAGCAAAAAAAGTACAGAAATGATTTTAACAAATACATTGATTGGTATGAAATTGTGTTTTACAAAAAAGATTTCCACTGTGAAAGATGAAGAATACAGAGATTAAAGACATGCTAAAAATGTATCACACTGAACAGGATGATGTACAAAATACCGGAGCGTTTAAAATGAATTGCTTACTTTGTATTAACATTTGTCAAGCAGGTTTTATCATTTGCTATTACCTGGTTTTTGGTGGTCCAGTATGTATAGGAATGTCACTAAAGGTAACGGATGATGTGATATGAAACAACTGGGCCTCTGTGGGATCTTCACATACATCACATCCTGCACAGTCAAATGTCCAAGTCGACAGTGTGGACCTTAAAACGGTTAAAAATGAGAAATACGTACAATACAAGTAAAAATCCCCTGTATTTATACAGTCCCTGACAAAAGTCTTGTCGCTTATCCATTTTGTAGAAACAATTGCTAATAACCTGACTTTTAATTATTCAATTGGTTTCAGAAATGGATCATATGAAAGCTAAGACCCTCCCAAATGATGTTGAAAGTACAAAAATATATTTGTTTCACTGAAAAAAGATTTATCATTTAATGAAGACATAAAGGTCCAATACTGGCAAGACAAATGTTTTGTCACCTACAGAAAATAGTATGAAAATTGAACAAAAAATGTACTTTAAATGCAAAAATATGTTACATAACATAAGCGAATTAAGTAATGGTGCTGTGAGATCCAAATTTAATATTTTGTATGACCTCCATGGGCTTCGGAAAGGATTCATACAATTTATTGATGAAGTCATCAGAAACATCAAAGAAAGCAGTCTTGCATGCCTCCCAGAGTTCATCAACATTCTTTGGTTTCGTCTTCCATGCTTCCCCTTTCATCCTGTTCATGTCTGGTGACTGGGCTGGCCAGTCCTGGGGGATCTTGATCTTCTTTGCCTTGAGGAACTTTGAGGTAGAGATTGAAGTATGCAATGGAGCACCATCCCGTTGCAGAACTTGTCTCTTTTTATAGTTATGAATGTAAGAGGCAGCTAAGATTTGTTGATATTTCAGACTATTTATGTTGCCTTCCACCCAGCAGATCTCTCGCACACCCCATACTGGATGTAACCCCAAACCATGATTTTGCCAGCACCAAACTTCACTGTTTTCTGAGTGAATCTCGGATCCATGCGGGCTCCAGTAGGTCTCCTGCATTATTTGAGGCGACTGTGGTGTAATTCAATGGAAGATTCATCTGAAAAATCCACCTTTTGCCCCTTTTCCAGCGTCCATCCTTTTGACTGGCTGTGGGCCTTGGCAAATCCCACACGGTTTTTTAATTGTCTGCTACCTGAGAGATCTGCAGGCTGCCTCTTACATTCCTAACCATAAAAAGGGACAAATTCTGCAGCAGGATGGTGCTCCATCGCATACTTCAATCTCTACCTCAAAGTTCCTCAAGGCAAAGAAGATCAAGATCCTCCAGGACCGGCCAGCCCAGTCACCAGACATGAACATCATTGAGCATGTCTGGGGTAGGATGAAAGAGGAAGCATGGAAGACGAAACCCAAGAATGTTGATGAACTCTGGGAGGCATGCAAGACTGCTTTCTTTGATGTTCCTGATGACTTCATTAATAAATTGTAGGAATCCTCGCCGAAGCCCATGGAAGTCATACAAAATATTAAATTTGGATCTCACAGCCCCACTACTTAATTCGCTTATGTTATGTAACATATTTTTGTATTTGAAGTACATTTTTTGTTCAATTTTCACATTACTTTCTGTAGGCGACAAAACTTTTGTCTTGCCAAAATTTGACCTTTATGTCTTCATTAAATGATCAATCTTTTATTAGCAATTGTTTCTACAAACTGGATAAGCGACAAGACTTTTGTCAGGGACTGTACTGCGCAAGACGACCTAAAATCTATACAGACCGGACTTGTATAGCTTGAATCTTCCTTTGTGCATTTCCTTCAGTCATTTCAGCAACAAAACTCCAAATGTGAATATGGGTATGGGATGGAATTCCACTGCATGAACCTTCGTCATCTCCTAATGCATTGGGTGAGTTTTCAACTAAAATTCAAATGACAGTAACTCAGAAATGTTGTTCATACAATTAGGTCATGCACAGATATGACACACTGTACAAACTAAGGCATGCTGCACACCGCGCGATGGGACAAATTTGTCAATTGCACTGAAAATTACAGCAAAGCACTTGCCCCACGCGTAAGGCAGCGACCGCTGCTTCATAGCCAACAGAACAACTGTGACTCCCAGTGTTCGTTTAGGGAACAACAACAGAACCGCATTCCTTCAACTCCACATGCAGTATGCTGTACGATATCACTTACATACAGTGGCATGAAAAAGTATCTGAACCTTTTGGAGTTTCTCACATTTCTGCATAAAATCACCATCAAATGTGATCTGATTATTGTCAAAATCACACAGATGAAAATTCAGTGTCTGCTTTAACTAAAACCACCCAAACATTTATAGTTTTTTTTATATTTTAATGAGGACAGCATGCAAACAATGACAGAAGGGGGAAAAATAAGGAAGTTAACCCTCTGCCTAAGAAGACTTAAAGAGCAATTGAAACCAATTTTTACTAGGGCTGTCAAAATTATCGCGTTAACGGGCGGTAATTAATTTTTTAAATTAATCACGTTAAAATATTTGACGCAATTAACGCACATGCCCCACTCAAACAGATTAAAATGACAGCACAGTGCAATGTCCACTTGTTTTTTGGAGTTTTGTCGCCCTCTGCTGGCGCTTGGGTGCGACTGATTTTATGGGCTTCAGCACCCATGAGCATTGCGTAATTATTGACATCAACAATGGCGGGCTACTAGTTTATTTTTTGATTGAAAATTTTTCAAATTTTATTAAAACGAAAACATTAAGAGGGGTTTTAATATAAAATTTCTATAACTTGTACCAACATTTATCTTTAAGAACTACAAGTCTTTCTATCCATGGATCGCTTTAAAAGAATGTTAATAATGTTAATGCCATCTTGTTGATTTATTAAATGAGATGCTTCACTTACTTATTTTTCCCCCTTCTGTCATTGTTTGCATACTAATAATAATAATAATAATAATAATAGTAAATTTTATTTCTAGAGCGCTTTTCAAAACACACAAAGACGCTTCACAAGAGACATGGAATCACAGTACGATAAAAAGGTATTAAAAGGATAAAAAATTAAAAGCACAATAAAAAGAAGTAAAAATATAAAAGAGCTAGAGGTTATGGTGGGTAAGAAAGAGTGAACAGGTGTGTTTTCAGTCTAGATTTGAAAAGTGATAGGGTAGATATGCTGCGAAGATCAGGAGGCAGGGAGTTCCAGAGCTGGGGGGCGCACTGACTAAAAGCTCTGGAACCAAAGGTGGAGAGGCGGACACGGGGGACAGAGAGGGGAAGAATAGTGGTAGAGCGAAGTGAACGGGTTGGATTGTTTAGACGGAGAAGATCGCAAAGGTAGGGAGGGGCCAGGCCATGGAGTATTTTGAAGGTGATGATGAGGATCTTGTAGTTGATTCTTTGTTTGACGGGAAGCCAGTGAAGTTGACGGAGGATGGGGGTGATGTGGTGTGTTGCGGGGGGTCGAGTGATGAGGCGTGCTGCTGAGTTCTGGAGGAGCTGCAGTTTCTGGAGGGACTTGTTAGGGAGACCGAAGAGCAGTGAGTTGCAACAATCGAGCCGGGAGGTTATTAGATTACAGACCAGGGTGGAAGCGGTATGGCGGGTGAGAGAAGGGAGGAGGCGAGAAATATTGCGAAAGTGGAAACAGGCTGATCTGGTGATGCTGTACTATCCTCAGTATAACACGAAAAGCTATAAATGTTTAGGTGGTTTTAGTTAAAGCAGACTGTTTTTTCATCTGTGTAATTTTAACAAACATCAGATCACATTTGATGGTGATTTTATCAAGAAATGTGAGAAATTCCAAAAAGTTCAGATACTTTCTCATACCACTGTATATTAAACCAACGCATCGGTCAGTGTGCAGCAGGCCTAAATGGCACTTGTTCTTCATTTGTACTCACATTGTATTTTGACCCAGTCTTCTTCGATTTCAGAATTTGGGTTTCCACTTTTTGCAACATATGTAGCTGTGACCAAGGTTGCCTGCAGGGACCCAACAGTCTCTCTGTAGGAGACAATGCATTTTACTTTGCTTGAGAACATTTACCGGTACTTGTACTGTACTTTCTGAATGCTATCACTAGGGGTGTAATGGTACACAAAAATCTCGGTTCGCTACGTACCTCGGTTTTGAGGTCACGGTTCGGTTCATTTTCGGTACAGTAAGAAAACAAAATGCAAAATATAAATGTGCTAGTTGTTTATTACACACCTTTGTGCTTTCAACAATAGGAACATTAGCCTATACAAAGCTAGAATTCTGCTAAAAAAGTAGTGGTTATTTAAAGATAATCCAACAACAATTTGCCTTTTAGACCCCGCGTATTGGTCAGCTTTCTTTCTAAAAGAAAGAAGAATAAAGAAGTCCTGTGCTAAAGAGAAAAGGAATCCCAATGACAAAGATTTTAACATGTATTTTACAAATAAAATGCCTCAATGAATCATTTTTTCTTCTTATGAACGTTTTCAAAAGCTTTATTGGTGGATTTTCTCAAGTTAAAGCACAATTTATTTTATTTAAATGGGCTATTATTTATTTTATTATGTGTTTATATTCTACAAATGTGATGTAGTATTCATTTATATTATATATTTCATGTTGTATAACTTTAGTTCCTATGTGAATATTAGTTCCTACTTGTTTTCTTGTGGTAGGAGGGTTTTGTATTAAACACGGGGCCGTGTTGGTTATTATTATAGCAGAGAAGACAGCAGTAAATCAACAAAGACAAGTCAACTGTGCCCCGATCTACCACTCAAGAGATCTGATGGACTCAAAAAGTGGGTTACGATTGCATATTAGTTTGAAAATCGACTGGATCAACCGTATTTTTACACGAGTGACTTCCGGTCTGCCCGATCCTAGCTACCGGTAGTAGTATTGACGCAGGAGGGTCGCGTCTCGCGTCAAATAATAAACTCTGCCGTTCTTTTCGCGTGCGTCGTGTTGAGCCGCTTCTGGGACGCGTCTAACACGTGGCCGACTGGTGTGCATTGGCTTATTGACTTTAACGCCGGCGTTTCACTGCGTTCTCGCGGCGGCCGCGTTGACGCGCCGTTGACGTTTCTGGGTTATACTGTCGTACTGTGTTGGTCCTCATTACAGTAGAGAAGACGGAGTAAATATAATCTACTCAAAGAAACTACCATTAATTTCCCGAATATAAGGCGCACCCCAAATGTACTTGTAAAATCTAGGGAAAATCACTGTACCCGTTTATAACGCGCACCCTAATTTTAGCACCAATAAATAGAAGAATACAGGAAAACAGAGCTCGTGTACAGATACAGAAATGTCATTTTACTGACTTGTGAAACACAGCACAAGCATAGCATATTGGTAGTTAAAAACATTACCATAAACTGACAATATTTACGGAAATAATATGATTTGACAACTTCTCCAATTTACCAGAATCTTGGAGAAAACAAAACAGATGTGACTTTTCTTTTTAAAGGCTGCTGTATAACTTGCTCCTTTCATCATGATAAATAAATGTTTTTTCCATGGATTGATACGGTAAAATGAAAGTGAGAACGTAAGTCGGAAATCCGAGAGAGCTCATCGCTGTCGACACTGTGACATATTGGTATTCTATGTTATGTTGTTCTATGTTGTGGCACTGGTGGATCTATGCTGCTGTAGTGTCATATCTATGTTGTGATTGTCTATGAGCCAGAGGGCCGCTGAGGCTAGCCAAAAGAGTGCCACATTATAACCGGACTGTCGGCATTTAAGTTCATTGAACGCAAGAAATAAAACGTTGAACACGGCACTCGAAGTATTCTAGTTTTTTTCCAAGACAAGATAAAACAGACACGACAGTAACAATAGGAACTATTGTTATTTGGGTTAGTTGACGGACACACACAGGAAGTCTGTGTTGTTACGTTTGTTATGGTCCGAGTTGTGGAGCTGCAATTAACGTTGACTCAAATGAGTTCAAGAAACTAAATTCTGTGCTATATGAAGAGTGAAAAAAGCTGAATTTAACACAGACGAAATCATTCTGCCGATCATAGTGAAGTATTGCCGAAACAAAATGGTGACGTCAGGTACCGTAATGGTCGGCAACGGATCGCCACATACGTTTTCTTCAACACAACGTGGTCGTGTCAATAAAAAAAAATCTGTTTTTATATATATATATATATATATATATATATATATATATATATATATATATATATATATATATATATATATATATATATTAGGGCTGTCAAAATTATCGCGTTAACGGGCGTTAATTAAATTTTTTTAATTAATCACGTTAAAATATTTGACGCAATTAACGCAGATGCCCCGCTCAGAGAGATTTAAATGACAGCACACAGTGAAACGCTCACTTGTTGCGTTTTATGGAGTTTTGCCGCCTTCTGCTGGTGCTTGGGTGCCACTGATTTTATAGGCTTCAGCACCCATGAGCATTGTGTAAGTAATTATTGACATCAACAATGGCGGGCTACTAGTTTATTTATTGATTGAAAATTTTACAAATTTTATTAAAACGAAAACATTAAGAGGGGTTTTAATGTAAAATTTCTCTAACTTGTACTAACATTTTTCTTTTAAGAACTACAAGTCTTTCTATCCATGGATCGCTTTAACAGAATGCTAATAATGTTAATGCCATCTTGTTGATTTATTGTTATAATAAACAAATAGTCCTTATGTACCGTATGTAGAATGTATATATCCATCTTGTGTCTTATCTTTCCATTCCAACAATAATTTACAGAAAAATATGGCATATTTTATCGATGGTTTGAATTGCGATTAATTGCGATTAATTACAATTAATAAATTTTTAAGCTGTAATTAACTCGATTAAAAATTTTAATCGTTTGACAGCCCTAATATATACATATATATATATATATATATATATATATATATATATATATACAGTGGGGAGAACAAGTATTTGATACACTGCCAATGGGTTTTCCCATTGACTGTGTATCAAATACTTGTCCTCCCCACTGTATATACATATATATATATATATATATGTCTCCATCCATGTACCCCTTTATAATGCGCAACATGATTTTACAAGTTGATTTTGTGGAAAAAAAGTACGCGTTATATTCGGGAAATTACGGTATAACCCGATAGAATCACAGCCTCGAAAAGTAAGGGTTACATTACATTACATTACTCGTTCGGTACGCCTCCGTTCCAAACCGAGCACCGAAACGGTTCAATACAAATACATGTACCATTACACCCTTAGCGATCACGCGTCTCACCTGAGGAGATCACACTGGGTCAGGTTTTGTAGGCTGACAAATAATTGACATCCTGATGTGGAATTTTCGGCAAACATAACTGGTTGTTTCTCAGCAGTGAGACACAGCCCATTGCGCACTTTACAGTGGAATAAAGCATTTTTTATATTCAGTAATTAAAAGAAATAACATAATAACTTCATTGCTTATTATAGTCAATAATCACATTATCTGTGATGTTCTCACCTGGTTTCCAGAGGTTGATTGATGTCCTCTGCACAGAGAAATTATGTTGTGTGTTCTCAATACCAGCAATGACAGGTCTTCCCAATTGATAACCTGGAATTCAAGATGCCTGTGCGTCAAAGAAGCACCATCCTATTTGACAAAGAAAAAAAATCTCACAGATTTCCTCAGGATAAAAGGAATCTTACCTGGATTCCCTGAGTTGGATTCTCCTACAGGTTCTCTTGTCACGAAAACAGCAGAATATCTTGTTGTTAACTCCACTGCAAAGAGAAATTGAATTGAAACCAAGCCAAAAAAAAAAAAAAGATGGGAATGTTACAGACACGCACCACTTCCTTTAAAAGTTAATTTCCCAACAGAGTGTCTAAGGTTGATATTTGTGATGTTGTTTCCTTTCCAGATGAATGTGTAATCCAAAGCCAAGGTCACATTGTCACATACGTGCTCCATATCTGAAGTGAAATAAACTAGTTAAACAATCACAGTGGACACAGTCTGTCTAGTGATGATACTTTGGAATTTTATTTTACCTGAATCGGATTCAAAAGCTGCATTTGTAAGGAAATGATTCAAATCCTTTACCACTTCATTCGTCACAACTACTGTGACATCCCCTACAGTCAAAAGAAATGATGTATTCAAAGCATAAGACGCAATGTGACAGATTTCCAAACATTAAGTGGGAAGAACAGAATTTTTAACAGTCGGCTTAATCTTCCAGTTAGCGAGGGTTTAATTAGTCAGTGCAATTGATTTTAACAAATTCCGTGTAGTTTGAGAGTTCTTTGTTAGTTTCAGGGCTATGGAATAGCCAAGCTAGCGCGAGTCAATGGTCCCGTCTTAGCATGCCAATAAAAAACGACATACGCATGCATGAAAACCACCAATTACCCATGCAATCAATAGTGTTGGCTATATTTTTAGGATAAAGTTGCATGTCAATAACTTGTATGAACAGCAACATCTGTAATCCAGCAGCTCTGCAGGTAACAGGTTGCAGAGCGGAGTGATATTTTTGCCACCGGTGTTTATGTCGTAGCCAGCAGCAAGTAACCACAGTTTATATTGGTGCTCGTTATACATAGGGAATTTGCGGAAACTTTCATTTGTCAATTTCTTCGGTTTCCAAAGCCTCTATATGCACATTTCACCACGTTGCCTTTCTTGAGTCAAGACTCGGTAGACTGATGCTGCATTCGAGGAAGGTGGGAAATCGGAGTTTTCCAACCTCCGACCAGAAAAAATATCATTGAAACTAGGCCTGAACGATATTGGAAAAAACTATTGTTGCGATTTTTATATATATATTTTTTAAGAAATTTTCGCTTGATGACTTGAATAGCTGTTTGGAAAGACTTTGGATGACTCACCATCACCACAGTGTACAGTGATCCCTCGTTTTTCGTGGTAAATATGGACCAGAGCCCGCCACAAAAGTGAAAAGCCGCGAAAGCGCACCCCCCCAAAGCGATTTACAAAATGTATATAAATAAATGGTTTTTAAGCACTTCAAATGTCATAATTATGATCAGTTTTAAACATAACTGTCCAACAAAATCAACTTTGAACAAGAATAAAGTACTGTAGTAGAAAAATGCTTGGCTTTATTAAATGCTTCTGTTCATCTACCTTAGCTGTGACACTTGGAGTGACATGTAGACATTTCAAACTCCTCATGATCACTTCTGGCATTTATTTTATATGTCTCCAACGTCTCCACACACACACATTCATTCCAGCGCGGCTTCCTTGTAGAAACAGTTTAACAAGTTAAATGATGACCGACGCATTGCTCCGCTTTGAAGTCCACTTCTTTGGCAAGATCAAGGACAACGAGCATCGTTAACTTTAATAAGCAAGTGCTGCAGTGACTGTGAGGAACAAAGAGGGTGTGTGCGATGACGATATCTTTTCCCCTTCAGCGTAAAAGCGGGGCTCCTATTGGTGCGCCAGCGCGACGCTCCAATTGATGGCCTGCGTAGCCGCCCGCCAGTGACTTGTTGTTTGTTTTGCATTAGGGTGGCGGAAAGAAGAATAAAATGAGGGAGTGAAAAGCGTCAAGGTTCCTCTGGTTTTTTTTTGCTGCCAAGCTTTACTTAGCAAGCGACTGTTTTCTGTTCAGCCCAAGTGCTTGATGAAAAGTTTGGGCAACCATGACTTAGAATGGTGGTATCCAGTGTTATTCGATGTGTGCTCCTTTCTGTAATGCGCGATGGTTCGTGGCGCTATTTATAGTAGAGGGCGCTAGCGAAGCAAGTGATGTTGAGTTCATCGGAATCATCGACTCACATTCTCCTCTATAACTCTCCGCACTATATTATCATTAACCCTTTAACACCTACGCCTATTTTAGCCAAATTTGCATGCATTTGATGTTTGTATTCAACTTGTTAGGATAAACATTCAATAGAAAAAAATAAGATTGAATAGTTTTATGTTTGACAATTCAAGACAAACAGCAAGTATGGGCATAGGTGTTTTTGGCCTTTACACATACTATGGTCAAAACAGGTTATATACAGTGCAAAATAGTGAGAAAAAAATATATAGTCAGCTAACACAAAAAGGGTTTGGAGGATATCTCTTTGTGAAGTTAGGTATTATACCCAGTATTATACCCATCACTTTATCTAAAGTACATGCAATCAAGCTTCTCGAACACTCAGTTTTATAAAAATTGAAAAGATTATAGTGAAGAAAAAATATATAATAACATTGAAAAAAAGTATTTTCAAGAATATTGACAAGTAGTTCAGTTCAATTCAAATTTTTCTGGCATACGACCCATTAAAGTTTTTTTTTTTTTGCGCACTCAATAAAGCTTCTGCATGAACAGGTCACGGAGCTGCGTCACACACAATGTCACACAGCCTACTCTTTCGCCGTTTGCGCGCTGCTGTCACTTCTACTCGCCGAGACGCCGACTCATCCCAGGAAAACAACAAATACGGCTCATTTTCTTCCTTGAGTTAATGAAATAATGCATTAGCTTGCGCTAAATTTAGTTTTAGATTCATTCTGCACGTTTCAAAGTCGCTTGCTCAATCCAAACGGCCGTTGCTTGCTTCGCATGCCTTCTTTTCCTTAGTTGGCACCTCACTCGGAAATGTATTAAAAATGTCCACATTCGGTTCGTCCTTCTTGACATCACAACGGCTCTTGGGATATGTAGTATTTGTGTTGCTTTCGGTTTTGAAAAAGGACAAGAAATGATGGAAATATGGAGATAGATACATGGTCCATGCAGCGTTTTAATGCATATTTATGAGTGCAATAAAACTATAAAACTCAAATGACCTTATCTCCCGTTTTTCTTGGTCGATTGACTTTAATGAAATCTGGTGTGGACATCAACTTCCGCACTTTTAAATGAGACCAACCAGCGGCACGTGGGTGACGTAATTACAGCGTGACGAAGCTTCAAAGACAACATGCGTAAACGCGTCGCTGCCGACACAATCGGTGTTAAAGGATTAATATTAATACACGAGAGGTGCTGGATCGGACTAAATAAGTCCCGGAACACATGGAATCCAAAATCAAGAGATGCCGTAATATGTTCCGAAATGATCCGGCTCAAATTAACCCTTGCCTGGAACGCTATGAGGTCGCAACTGGTACCATCCAACTGGGATAAATCAGACTCCGCATCTTCATCGAATGCAGCATTAGCACGAGTGGCCAAAGCACTCCTCTCTATTGTGTATTTTGAACAATGATCTGCATTTTGAATTATTTGACAATGTTAGTTCCAATAATATCACATGCGAAGACAGGACCACTGACTCGAGCTAGCTTAGCCACTCCGGAGCCCTGAAACTAATAACTAACTAACAAACTGCTGGGAATTTGTTGAAATAAACTCCACCGACTAATTGAACCCTTGCTAAATTGAAGATTGAGCCTAATTTCAAAAATTCTGAACTCCCGCTTTAATACTTACCCCCTACCCCATTGTTTACGTGAATGCTCAAGTCGGAAGGAAGTGTTTGTAAAGGGAAATCATTTGGACAAGAGCTCAGCACGGTTACACATTGGAAACTAAAATTCTCCAAAAAGGCAACAGGAGCATTGTTTAGACAGTGTCCATTGACCATCTGTGAGCAAAACATAGCACGTTTTGGTTAGCTTTGGCAACATCAACCCAAAACATTAGGGGTGTAACGGTACACAAAAATCTCGGTTCGGTACCTACCTCGGTTTTGAGGTCGAGGTTCGGTTCATTTACGGTACAGAAAAAAAAAAATCCAAAATATAAATGTGTTAGTTGTTTATTACACACGTTTGTGCTTTCAACAATAGGAACATTAGCCTATACAAAGCTAGAATTCTGCTTAAAAAGCAGGTATTTATCCAACAACAATTTGCTTTTCAGACCAAACGTATTGGTCAGCTTTCATTCTGAAAGAAAGAAGAAAAAAGAAGTCCTGTGCTAAAGAGAAAATCCCAATGACAAAGATTTTAACATGTATTTTACAAATGAAATGCCTCAATGAATTATTTTTTTTTCTTATGAGCGGTTTTCAAAAGCTTTATTGGTGGATTTTCTCAAGTTAAAGCGCCACACAGAAATTAATAAATTTAATTGTGTCAGCAGGATGTGTGTATTATTATTATTTAATTACAGGTGTTTTAGCTCATTTCAGTTTGTTTTATTTAAATAGGTGATTATTTATTTTATTATGTGTTTATATTTTACAAATGTAGTATTCATTTATATTGTATATTTTATGTTGTATAACTAGTTCCTATGTGAATATTAGTTCCTACTTGTTTTGTTGTCGTAGGAAGGTTTTGTATTGAACACGGGGCCGTGTTGGCTATCATAATTTCTGGACTATAAGGCGCACCTGACTATAGACCCTACCCACGTGACGTCACAACTCCTTCCTCCTGACTGGTGCCGCCCAATTGTCCGTCAACACATCATGTTTACATGTTACGGCTACTTACATTCCTCCTATTTACGACGTGTTTTTCTGCTCGTTAACATTAATAATCAAAATGGTGAAGGCGTGTGTGGCGGTCGGTTGCAATAACAGAGAAGATAGACGGAGAAGACGGAGAGACTTGAAGTTCTACCGGATTCCGAGAGACCCGGAGAGAAGAGAGCGAGATGGGCTGCTGCAATTCGACGAGAAAACTGGGCTCCAAACGATTACCACAGATTATGTAGTAGTCATTTTATATCTGGTAAGATGCATTTAATATATATTTAGAGGGTTTTGGGCTGACAACCACAATTAAGATCATTGCTAGGCTAATCGCCGACAACATACACGTATGTATGTAGTGAGAGTGCTATCGCTAAACCATATAAACATTAAAAGCCCTAACTCCATTTACAAACGACATGAAATACATTAGACTTGACAGTGGATGTTAGCAATAATAAAAGATTTTGAATTGAAAATTTCTTAACTCACCTTTCCAAGCACAAGATAGATTCCTGCCGAATTTTCGTGGACGAGGACCTGTTTCACCCAACCAGCAACGAAGTATTTATAAGCCTCCAAGCTCTTAAAGTTTTTCAAACTTTCGTGAGAATAGGCTGATTTTGTGTGGACAAGATAGTTGTACATATCAGGGTAGCTAGCAGATGTCAGGCAAATACGGCGGAGACAGCGGGTCGAAAAACATCGATTTAGGCATCAAATATGGATCTGGCGAATGGATAAACTGAAGCTTTTCCACATAACGCCTTTTATGCAACGCATCAAGTGAGTTTACGGCATCCGAAAGCACCGGGTCTTCCATGAAATGCATTATAAATTGCTCGATCAATTGAGACCATTGATAATACAGACACAAAATGACGGACAAGGGGGCGGAACCATACAGCGAGCACGTGATTTTGTGACGTCGGTGGGTAGGGTCTATAAGCCGCCAGCCACCAAATTTGATATGAAAACGGCATTTGTTCATAGATAAGCCACACTGGACTAAAAGTCACAGTTGTCTTCATTGTATTATGGGATATTTACACCAAAAGGTATTAACTTGTAACACTTCATTTGACAATGGCACCATAAGACTGTCATGAGACCAAATGAACTACCATTAAGCTTTGAACCAATTGGCTGCAAAGCCTTATTGTCATTAAAAGCTTCATTTGGCCATCACTGCTTCATTGGGGTAGACAGTCAACCTCTGCTGCCACCTGCTCTCAACACTGTTGTCATCCAACATTCCTCCTAGCATGCATGGTGGCGCTACAGATGTAAATAACAGTCATGTTCTATGCTAATTATTTCTTCAGTTACTGTTCCAGTTGTTTCATTAAATGCTAGTTATGGTATTTGGTAACATTTTCTTGGATAGTGGTGCCATAATACTGTCATAAGACAGTCATAATTATTACATGACACTGTCATAAGCATTAATGAACGCTTATAACAAACATCATTTAATATTGTCCAGCAAATTATATCACTTTTAAATGGACGTAAAAGATCTGAGCTGGACATAAATGGATGTAGTGACATAATATGCCACATGACACATATTGACATCTGTTATAAGCATTCAGTAATGCCCATGATAGAGTCATGTCATAATTATGATGTTCTTATGAAAGTCTTATGATGCCGCTGTTAAATAAAGTGTTACCTATTAACCCAAATAAATCAACAAATAAGCCACACTGGACTATAAGCCGCAGGATTCAAGTTGAGGGAAAAAAGTAGCGGCTTATAGTCCGAAAATTAGGGTATCACTATAGCAGAGAAGACAGCAGTAAATCAACAAAGACAAGTCAACTCTGCCCCGATCTACCACTCAAGAGATCTGATGGACTCAAAAAGTAGGTTACGATTGCATATTAGTTTGAAAATCGACTGGATCCACCGTATTATTACACGAGTGACTTCCGGCCCAATCCTAGCTAGTAGTATTGACGCAGGAGGGCCGCGTCTCGCGTCAAATAAAAAAACTCTGCCGTTCTTTTTGCGTGCGTTGCGTTGGGCCGCTTCCGGGACGCATCTAACACGCGGCCGCACTGTGACTGGTGTGAAATGGCTGATTCCAACGCCCGCATTTCAATGCGTTCTCGCGGCGGCCACGTTGTCGCGCCGTTGACGTTTCTGGACTGTCCTACCGTGTTGGTCCTCATTATAGTAGAGAAGACGGAGTAAATATAATCTACACAAAGAAACTGTAACCCGATCGACTCACAGCGTTGAAAAGTAAGGGTTATATTACGTCAGAAACTCGTTCGGTACGCGTCCGTTCCGAACCGACTACCACGTACCGAAACGGTTCAATACTATTACATGTACCGTTACACCCTTACAAAACATAGAACTCTAACTGATAAATCAGACAATACTAACCTGCGGAATGGTGAACAACTGATCATCCGAAGTAAAAATAGGATTTCCTTGTTTGTAAATGTTAAAAACCGGCGCAGACAAAACAGGCTTTTGGAAGGAGGGGTGAGGCTTTGCTGCACTGAATAAATTAAATGGAAAAAAAATACAATAGGTAAATAATTGAGACAAAATACCATAACAATAAATGAAAACAGTTCAGTAATTTCCTACATTGTGTCTCCATGATAAAAGTGCCCCAAGTATGGGTTGTTCTCAGGTGGGGAGATGACACACAGAAATGGAAACCAATCTGGAGAGTCCTCTCTCTGTGCAGAACAATGATAGTCTGGAACAGGAGGGAGTTGCCCACCAAAGGGTCCCAGGAAACAGTGAGACTTAAACAGCTTCAATTCTTCACTTGAACAGTCCTGTTGAAGTACAGCCAACGTAAATAAAAAATTTAAAAAAAACAAATACAGAAGCATGCTATCACATTGCTCATTTTTCTTATACAGTGCTGATCGAAGTATTGACACCCCTGCAATTCTGTCAGATAATGCTCAATTTCTCCCAGAAAATGATTGCAATTACAAATGCTTTGGAAATAATATCTTCATTTATTTTGCTTGCAATGAAAAAACACAAAAGAAACTGGAAAAAAAAAATTAAGTCAATCATTTTAAGTGAAAATTAAGTGAAAAACCGCAAAGTAGCGCATACCCCCCCCCCCCTTTTTTTGTGTGTGTTTGTGTGTGCTCAATGTATTTATTCAGATTTAACACTGGAAAGAGATACATACAGTATAAGACATTTTTCTCACTTTTTCCCCCAAAGTGATTTAAAAAATGTTTATAAATAAATAGTTTTTAAGCACTTCAAATGTCATAATTATGATAAGTTTTAAACATAACTGTCCAACAAAATCATTTTTGAACAAGAATAAAGTACTGTAGTAGAAAAATGCTTAGCTTTATTGAATGCTTCTGTTTATCTACCTTAGCTGTAACTCTTGGTGTGACATGTAGAAATTACAAACTCCTCATAATCACTTCTGGCGTTTATTTTATACGTCTCGAACGTCTCCACATTCTCCCCCCACAGACACACACATTCATTCCAGCCCGCGCTTCCTTGCAGAAACTGTTTAACAAGTTATACGATGATTGACGGATTGCTGCCCGGCTTCTTTGGCCAGATCAAAGCCATCGTTAACTTGAATAAGCAAGTGCCGCAGTGACTGAGAGCTGGGAAAGGGGGTGAGAGAGGCAGTGCGAGCAAATGAAGCAGAACAAAGGTTTGTGGATTGGGGAAAAAAAAAAAACTATCGCACGTCCTTGCGATTGGACTATCGCGCATGCGCACATCGCGAGGGCGATGTTTAAACGATATATCGTTCAGGCTTAGAAGGCACCCTTCAAATCTCAGAGACCTGGAGCAGTTGGCCATAGCCGAATGGTCTAAAATTCCAGCAGAGCATTGTAAGAAACTCATTGATGGATACCGGAAGCGGTTGTTCGCAGTTATTTTGTCTAAAGGTTGTGCTACCAAGTATTAGGCTGAGGGTGCCAATACTTTTGTCCAGCCCATTTCTGGAGTTTTGTGTAAAATGATCATGATTTAATTTTTATTTCATTTTCTTTTGTTTTTTTTCCTCGCAAGCAAAATAAATGAAGATATTACTACGAAAGCATTCGTAATTGCAATCATTTTCTGGGAGAAATTGAGCATTATCTGACAGAATTGCAGGGGTGCCAATACTTTTGGCCAGCACTGTAGGTACCTTGTCACAACAGCATCGGATATCACATATTCCAGCAGTGAGGTCACAAGGACAGGAGCCCAGAGGCTCATACACTTGGTTTGGGATGACTGTTTGATTATCTACAATATACAGAAGATTAATATTTATTGAGATAGCACACAGAGTTTCTTGTACTTCATGCATGAATGATTCAGTATCCTTACCAGATCCGGGAAAGGTAGTTATCAAATGAGCATGAATCTTGGCCTGGATCAGTAATGATGTCTTAGGTGTGTTCTCCACGCAGGCGGATACCTGGAGGCTCTCAAGAACACACAGGGGCTCTGGACAGCAATCAGTTTCGTTTTCACCACAGAAATGCAGACTTTTATTTAGTTGTAGATTAACTTGGAGAGCATTCTGGAATCACAAATCAAACACAGTAAGGGCATTTTAAAGTGCGTACGACAGGAGGGAAAAAAAGTCTTAAATAGCATTGTTATGTGAATTAGAATCATATTTTGAGACGATTTGACTCCATACAACAAAGCAAAGCGCAGATGACGAGAAATTGGTCTTTTAATCTGCCGGTTAGCCACGCCTACCATTATAGGGCTCTAGCGTCCCCAACAGGTGGATGACGTCAGCGGGAGAATGGGCTCATCGGTTTTACAATATATTCACCTCATTGAGGGGGAATTAGTCAGGAGGCGGAATTAGTCAGAACGAGGAAAACGCCACGAAGAGAGCCGCAAAATGTCATTATTTCAGTCCCTCTACTCCACTATTTTTACAGGCTATTATTTTTATCCAAGCATTTTTCCCCAATAGCTAAATAAATGGCATGGTCATGACAAATAACAGTCTTGTGTTAAATGGAATATGAAATAATAAAAATGCATTTATTCAGGTCGACATAGCAAAATTACTCCATATTTGGTCAAAACTAAAGATGTGCCAATCGATCGGGTCCGATCACGTATTTTTTAAAGTAACGGAATCGGCAAAAAAATATCGGACATGCCTTTTTTTAATATATATATATATATTTTAATTAAATCGTTTTCTCATTGAATTTCACGTTACAGTTGATTCACAACATTAAATTAATTGAATGTAGTTTAAAGCTGCTGATACAGAATGGGGACTGGAGTTTTTTATTTACTGTTATTTTTGTATATTTGTTTACTGTTATATGTTAACTTGATACTGAAATAGTAGTTTGGTTAAACAATTTCGGAACTAATAACACCAAAAAAAAAAAAAAAAAAAAGGAGGGGGGTGCATCAATAATTGTTTTATAATCGAATTGGAGCCTCTGAATCGTAATCGAATCGTTAGGTGCCCAAAGATTCCCAGCTCTATTTCTAACCTTGTCAATGTCCTGACAATATTTCCTATTCATTTTGCAACTCATTAGAAAAATAAAAGTGTGACTTTTGAGGGAAAACACAAAATTGTCTAGGTGACCCCAAACGTTTGAACGGTAGTGTACATGTGATGACTATTATTTCAGTGAAATAATTGAACTCATCCTACCGTCCCAACCAGTTGCTTTGTGACAATCCACTGAGTTTCCTCAGGTTCACACGATGGAGGCTCAATGCTTCCTGTAAATTAACAGACAACCAGCAAGAATCAGCAATCGTTTCCTCCTTAGTTTGAAATAAAAACATTTCATAAAATCTTGTTGTTTGTACCTGTTAAATTAGATGTAAACACGGTGCGCACATTCAGTGACACATCTTTTAAGTTTCCGAGTAAAAGAGCAGTGATTCTCGGTCCTGTAGCAATGATGGAGGACGGCTGGAAAACTTAGGACCAGAACATTTTTAACTCAACAAAAAGCCAGATATAGCATTATAGCATTTAAATGTTAGTACTCCCAACTCAGAAGTGCAATTTCTTACCGAGCGTGTTGCTACTGGCCCAATAAAGCATATGGAATAATAGGAATGACACCGCTACCTTTGCCATTCTAGCCAAGGTAGTTTGAAAGGTTTTGTGAAGAAGTTTCAAACTTTACCCATGGAGTTGAAAACATGTCGCCTAGTAAACAGTCACTACATAGAGTTCAGTCACACTGTTCGCTGTTTCTAAACGGTAATCTACTATAATAAACGTAAACATACAGTGACGTCATTATAAGGCGACTTGTCCATGTCAGCGCGCTGCAAGTACAAAACTTTATTTTAGGCTAAAATGTAGCTCAACATTTCAGCGGATACCTCCAACGTTGATAGAGCATTGCAAATTTCCAAGAATGAAAGAATATGGATAGGTATATTTAAAAAAAAAAAAAAAATCATTAAAAAAAACACCGCACGGTGAATTATACGTACATCCGCTCCGCTATCTTACTTCCGGGTTTATTCTGATATCTTACCTATTAGGCTAGATGTTTGGATTGCCACCGTACAAAAGAAAACTTTTTAAATTTAGCAACAAAAAACATAACTCGCTGAATTCTTTACGGATTTACTAATGGTTAGGTTTACAACAAAAGGTATTTAACCTGGTTTTGATTCAAGATTTCCGTTTTTTTTTTTTTTTTATGTTTTCATTATTTTTGGGGAGCAGACATTTTCCTGCATCTCTGATCTTGACAAAAATTCAAGCCATTTGAAAACTGGTTGATAACTGAGCAAACTATCGCTATTTTAAAGTGCGTACACGTTCGATTAAGTACTTTAAATCAGCGCATTATCTAACATAGATATAATATGTATGCCAATATGCCTATGCTGTATCATGCGATCTATTAGCAAATGGGGACTGGCGTCGTCATATACGGGCCATTTTGCGACAGAGCCATTGATGTAGACAGCGATGCAAGATAAAGCATTTTTCAACCGATACAATAATTTCCTCCACCTTCCAGCCAATAACCGATAATTTGAAGCCGATAATTCTTTTAAAAGACATATATACAATTTTAAATTATACACAAGAGCAAATGTTACTTTCAAAAATAGAATTGATTGCTTCTTTTCCATATCAAATGTGAACAAATAGTATATTTCAACATCTAAACAATGTATGTTAATTAATAAATAATTCATAATACTTACAAAGTAAATACTTAATTTCACAAAAATGGCTTTTCGAGGGCTTGAGGCGCAGGCGCAAAATTGGACAACTTGCGTCAATTGCGCACGTTTGGACGCTCAATCAAATATATAAGTATCAGATTGCATTATCGGTTTGATTTATTTTAATCTGGATTATCGTTGTGATTTCATAATTGCCATTATCGGCCGATAATTATCAGTAACCGATATTATCGTGCATTTTTATTTATATATGTGATCTTTATTCAGGAATCACACAGGGTGTCCAATAGCACATAAACCAACAGAAAAATGACATAAGAAAACATAGGAAGAAACTAGAAAAGAATAAACATTAAAAAAAAAAGCACAAAACTATCAGTGCACAAGAAACAGACTTTTCCGCCAATGGCGCCACATGCTTGACCTATAGCTATATTATTTGTAGGGTCTGTTATTTTCATTAAAATATTATTTTCAGGTTCATTTAATCGACACATGAATTTATACATCAGATTTCTTAATAGCGCTTACAGGTGCATAACCCAGAACTGACAAATTAATAGCGCTTAAAGGTGCATAACCCAGAACGGACAAATAATTGGCTGGCGCTGTACCATCTAGACACAAGCAATAACAGCCTCAAGGCATCATTGTAAGCTAACCGTTAAGTTTCCACTGCATTTGCGGAAAAAGAGCATAACGTATCAATATTAATTTTACATTTTACTATTGTTGTCTTTACAGAATAACACCTTCGAAGTATTTTGAGTGTGATTTCTGTAACTTTATTTCTTAATAGACATTTTCTAGGCAAAGCTTCATAATGACTTCATAATGAAATCTATGGCTAAGTCTATTCCAATGACTATATTATGAAGTCTATGCAAAAGACAAGTATGTTTCCATTCAATATTTTCGTATAAATTATTCCAATACAGTAGTTCTTAACCTGGGTTCGATCGACCCAGTCAGCCTGAGGGGTTCGGTGAAGGCTATGCCACTCACGGCCCTATTTTTGGACACTGAATAAATCTAGGCAAAGTGACGTTTTAGACCAAGTTTTGCACTGCTTAGTCCCCAATTTACAGCTATTATTCCAATTCTTCTATTCCTCTATATGACTGGAGAAGAAACTGGTTTGCTCAGTGGAAGGTTGACTCTCAATTGGTTTTCGGACAGACAGACCTAAGGGCGGCGCGCACTGCATTGACTTAAGAAAACAACTATTGCATCACATTTCACGCCATGAAAATAGTATGTGAAGCAAGGATGTGATAGAATGAGGATGTCAACATGAAAAAAAATAGAAATGATGTGAAATGAATCGAGTTTCATTTCCTTTCCCATTGTGAAAAGCAAATCAAAAGGAAACCTTATTTGTTGTAAATCCAAACTGTTATTTGGATTTGTGAGAAGATTCATGTTTATTTAGTTTTTTACATAATGACTTTGTGTACAAATTTGGCGATCATTCCTGCAAAGCCAAGCATGTGGCATTTTTTTGCCATGTGGCATTTTTTTGGTATGTGGAAAAATGTACCGTAATTTTCGCACTATAAGGCGCACCTGACTATAAGCCGCTACCCACCAAATTTGGCACGAAAACGGCACGGGACTATAAGCCGCAGCTGTTCTCAATGTATTATAAGATATTTATACCAAAAGATATTAAGCTGTAACACTTTATTTGACAGCGGCATTATAGGACTGTATAAGACCAAATTAACAACCATTTTTGAACCAATTTGCCGCAAAGCCTCATTGCTTCAAGAAGCTTCATTAGGGCATTACTGCTCCCTTAGGGGAGACAGTCAACCTCTGCTTCCACCTGCTGTCAACACTGTTGTCCAACATGCCTCCTAGCATGCAGTGCAGCACTACAGATATAAATAGCAATTAAAAATTCATGTTCTGTACTAATTATTTCTTCAGTTACTCTTCCAGTTGTTTTATTAATTGCAAGTTATGGTATTTGGCAACACTTCATTTGATAGTGGCGCAACATGACTGTACTACTAGTCAAGAGCCTAGGAGTAATCCTCGACAACACACTTTCCTTTCAATCGCACATCAATAACATTACCCGGATTGCCCACTTTCACCTACGCACCATTAGTCGCCTCCGCCCTTCCCTCACACCACATTCTGCTGCAATCCTGGTTCACAGCCTTGTCACTTACCGTCTGGACTACTGCAAATCCCTCCTCTTCACCCTCCCTCGTAAAACTCTCCATAAACTCCAACTGGTCCAGAATTCAGCTGCCCGCATCATAACCCGTACCCCGTCCATCCACCACATCACTCCAGTCCTCCAACAGCTTCACTGGCTCCCGGTCCACTTTCGAATGCAGTTCAAAGTTCTCCTCCTCACATTCAAGGCCATCCATAACCTCTCCCCTCCATACCTGTCCGATCTCATTCATGTTACTACTCCCTCCTGTGCTCTTAGATCCTCCTCCTCCATACAACTGTCTGTCCCCCCCGCTCGCCTTAGCACCATGGGGAGCCGACTTTGGAATTCACTCCCACCCGATCTCAGGAACACAGATTCCCTCCCCCTTTTTCAAACAAAACTCAAAACTCACCTGTTTAGACTAGCCTATACACAATAATCACTTAGTTCTGGTCTTCTTAACTGCCCCTATATCTCTTTTAGTATTTTAAATTTCCTTATACGTTATATACTTTCATTTTCTCACTTTTAATGTTTTTAAATGATTGTACGGCGACCTTGAGTGCCAGAAAGGCGCCTTTAAATAAAATGTATTATTATTATTATTGTTATTATTACTTAGACAATCATATTTATGACATGAGACTGTCATGAGCGTTTATGAATGCTTATAACAGATGTCATTTAGTGTTATCTGGCATATTATAACACTTTTGAATAGATGTAAAAGAGCCAAGCTGGACATAAATTGAATTAATGACATAATTTGCAGGATGACACTTATTGACATCTGTCATAAGCATTCAGTAGTGCCCATGATAGTGTCATGTCGTAATTATGACAGTGTTATGACGCCGCTGTCAAATAAAGTGTTACCTATTAACACAAATATCAACAAATAAGCCGCACTGGACTACGAGCCGCAGAATTCAAAATGAAGTTCATATCTTTTTCCATTCTTTCGAAATCAGCATTAGAAAATAGCTTAGTTTGAGCAATTTTCCAATTTCAGATGAAAAAAAGAGAGAAATTGAGCTTTTTGTGAAAACATTTCAAACATAGCTTTGACTTTTACACAGCTATTTTTTGCTTTAGTTACATCCCAAACATCTGAATAATGTTTTCATTTTACAAAATAACATAAACAACAAGACAAATAGAGGTTTTGATATCAAAATAATAATTTATTTACACATAACTAACTGAGAGATGACACTGTTGTGACCTCGACAGCCGGGTAAAAATTTCCCTCATCGCCTCCTGTCTCATAAAGATGGATTTTTTTGAGTCTCTGCGGGGTCTACTCGGCGAGCAGCACGGACTCAACGGCATCGTCCGCTGCACTGGTGGTCCCAGTCGTTCTGCTCGGTTGTCCAGCGCCTGGCATCCTGGACGCCATTCGGTCGTCTTCCGCCGGCACCCCGGCCCATGGCGCGGCCATTCGTTACCGTTGAATCGGGTTGCGGGTCTTCCCAAATGCGCTACTGCCCTCCAGCGGCCAGTTTTATTGCCTCAAAATGGATTTTCAGCTTTGTGCTTTGGAGCTAAATTGTATCAGAACCCAAAGATGTCTCTTGTAAAAAAAAAACGTAAAAGGCGTATAAATACGTCTTTGGGACACTGAATCACTTAAAAATAGAACATATTTATAGACCCTACCCACCGACGTCACAAAATCCCGTGCTCGCTGTATGGTTCCGCCCCCTTGTCCGTCATTTTGTGTCTGTATTATCAATAGTCTCAATTGATCGAGCAATTTATAATGCATTTCATGGAAGACCCGGTGCTTTCGGATGCCGTAAACTCACTTGATGCGTTGCATAAAAGGCGTTATGTGGAAAAGCTTCAGTTTATCCATTCGCCAGATCCATATTTGATGCCTCAATCGGTGTTTTTCGACCTGCTGTCTCCGCCGTATTTGCCTGACATCTGCTAGCTAGCCTGATATGTACAACTATCTTGTCCACACAAAATCAGCCTATTCTCACGAAAGTTTGAAAAACTTTAACAGCTTGGAGGCTTATAAATACTTTGTTGCTGGTTGGGTGAAACAGGTCCTCGTCCATGAAAATTGGGCAGGAATCTATCTTGTGCTTGGAAAGGTGAGATACGAAATTTTCAATTCAAAATCTTTTGTTATTGCTAACATCCACTGTCAAGTCTAATGTATTTCATGTCGTTTGTCAATGGAGTTAGGGCTTTTAATGTTTATATGGTTTAGCGATAGCACTCTCACTACATACATACGTGTATGTTGTCGGCGATTAGCCTAGCAATGATCTTAATTGTGGTTGTCAGCCCCAAACCCTCTAAATATATATTAAATGCATCTTACCAGATATAAAATGACTACTACATAATCTGTAGTAATCGTTTGGAGCCCAGTTTTCTCGTCGAATTGCAGCAGCCCATCTCGCTCTCTTCTCTCCGGGTCTCTCGGAATCCGGTAGAACTTCAAGTCTCTCCGTCTTCTCCGTCTATCTTCTCTGTTATTGCAACCGACCGCCACACACGCCTTCACCATTTTGATTATTAATGTTAACGAGCAGAAAAACACGTCGTAAATAGGAGGAATGTACGTAGCCGTAACAGGTAAACATGATGGGTTGACGGACAATTGGGCGGCACCAGTCAGGAGGAAGGAGTTGTGACGTCACGTGGGTAGGGTCTATTAGGGCTGTGAAAATTATCGCGTTAACGGCCGGTAATTAATTTTTTTAATTAATCACTTTAAATATTTGACGCAATTAACGCACATGCCCCGCTCAAACAGAGTAAAAATGACAGTACAGTGTAATGTCTGCTTGTTTTTTGGTGTTTGGCGCCCTCTGCTGGCACTTGGGTCCAACTGACTTTATGGGTTAGTACCATGAGTGAGCATGGTGTAATTATTGACATCAACAATGGCGAGCTACTGGTTTATTTTTTTTATTGAAAATTTTACAAATTTTGATAAAACGAAAACATTAAGAGGGGTTTTAATACAAAATTTCTATGACTTGTACTAACATTTATCTTTTAAGAACTACAAATCTTTCTATCAATGGATCGCTTTAAGAGAATGTTAATAATGTTAATGCCATCGTATTGATTTATTGTTATAATAAACAAATACAGTACTTATGTATCGTATGCTGAATGTATATATCCATCTTGTGTCTTATCTTTCCATTCCAACAATAATTTATAGAAAAATATGGCATATTTTATAGATGTTGATGATGATGATGAAACTTCTTTATTTCGAGCATGCACACACAAAAGGAACAAAAACATACAATATAATTCAACAAAAATAATTGCACTCGAAAGGGAGTGGGAAGAAGAAAAAACTTATTTTGTCCCACCCCTGATCTCATTGTCCAGCATCCTTACTCGTGGGATACTCCTGTCCACACAATGATGGTTTGAATTGCATTTAATTACGATTAATTAATTTTTAAACTGTAATTAACTCGATTAAAAATTTTAATCGTTTGACAGCTCTAGTATTTATACGTTTATGGGAGCAAATGAGTTAATAACCACTGTTCCAATAATACTTCCCAGTTCGAGTGGTGTTCCAATGACATTTTTCCTGGTCGGAGTTAGGAAAGTTCCGATTTCCCACCTTCCTCGAACGCAGCATTGTACTGGAGGCTGCGTAACAGTCTAGTGACGTGGAGAATCTACCAGCAACCTACGCCAAAACTTTGCAAACTATGAAGAAATTGCGCACCAAATTGCTTGTTGGTGGATAGTGACTCAAGTAATTGAGGATACTCGGTGTTTGGTTGATATTTGGAGGGAACTTTTTTTTTTTTTTTTTAAACATTATACAAATGCGGATAGCCTTTAGCCTTTAGCTGATATGACGACAGAGAGAAGCTGTGCATGGATAGCGTAAGGAAGTTCAGCAAGTCAAGTGTATTGGTATCACAGGATTCAAACTATGACACCGGTTGAACCGGACGCGAATTGCTGGGAAGAAGCTGGAATTTAAAGAACGGTAACTCTCGTTGACCAGTTTATTACTTGCTAACGTTAGCCTCTCTGCGGAGAAGGGATATCTCGAGCTGTCAAAATGGGCTCTCTGCTGCGGGGAGAAGAAATGTGTTTGGCCCAACTATTTCTCCAGTCCGGATCGGCATACGACTGTATCGGGGATCTTGGAGAACTAGGCATAGTGGAATTCCGAGATGTAAGTCCTGAAACGCTTAACATATGCTCTTTTTCAAATGGATTCATGTTTGGTAACTTATCTTTCGACAAAACTGTTTTAAACTCATGATAACATCTAGAACAGTGGTTCTTAACCTTGCTAAAGGTACCGAACCCCACAAGTCTCACATGTAGATTCATCGAACCCATCGGAATTAGATGATAAAGCCATTTTTGTCAAAATTTGACACCAGGCTGTCCATTGGTTTGCTGTATCCCTCATTCCTTGTGCGAGTCAACTAGTGCTGCAACGATAACTCAATTAACTCGAGTAATTCGATTAGAAAAAAGCTTCGAATCAACTGTCGCTGCTTCGGTTATTGGTTTAATTAGAGTGGTGTTGTAATGGTTTGTTTTGAAAGTGTTTGCATTTAGTTTGATTGATTTTTGTGTTGGTACACTGCCCTATTGTGGCAACAATGAATATGACATAACCCAGATAGCAGACTGACGTTGAAAAGATGTTGGATTAACATTCTGCTGTCGAACTTATATTGTTGAATCAACGTCACTTTTGCATCCTCAATTAATGTTGTTTCAGCGTTGAAATGCTTACAAATTTAAACTTCATTTCGATTAGTAATAATATTCGAACAACGCTGAATCAAAGTTATGTTTAAGAGTGCAGCTATCGAATATTTTATTAGTCGGTTAATCGGTGAAAGTTAGTTTGAGAAATCGAGTAATCGGATAAGGAACATGCAAAATTAAAATTCCTCAGCTGAGCTTCAAACTGTTTTTTTTACAATGCTCTTAACAAATGGTTCAGACACATATTCCCACAAAAACGGCTAAATATACCAATAAACTACATTACGAATGCATTCAAAACAACTAGCTCAAGCAAAAACTTTGCTTATGTTGGTCTTAACAGGGAGCGGCTGGATTCAGCATTATGAAATGAGGCTGTTTAGAGGGCAGTGTATCCACTCAGATCAATAAAACTAAATGCAAACACTTCCAAAATAAACCATTACAACGCCACTTTGATTAAACGAATACTCAAAGCAGCAAAATTTAATTCGAATCTTTTTTCCCAACCGAATACTCGAGTTAAATCGATTAATTGTTGCAGCACTAGTTAAGTTTTCAACCAAAATGCCCGCTCATCCATAATTCAATGACTTTTCAATCATATTTCCCGGTCAATCATAAATCAACTATTTGTCAACATTAGTTCATCAACTATAAAACAATGTTAACCCAACCATCGCCTGACATACTATAGAGCAACGTTTTTTCAACGTCACTTGACAGCGAAAATTTCGATGTCAACCATACTGAAGATTTTGATGGAAAATCAGCATTTATTCAATGTCTGTCTGCTACCTGGGAAGTTATTTAAAATGGCTGAATCCAGCTGCTCCCTATTAAGACCAACATAAGGTATGTTTTTGTTTGAACTAATGTGTTTTTAATGCATTTATCATTTAGTTTGTAGGTATATGTAGCTGTTTTTTTTGTAGGAATATGTTTGAACAATTGGTCAAGAGCAGTTAAAACAAAAAAGTTAGCATTTTATAGCATTTAAGATAGCGGGATTTTGCTATGCAAGTTAGCCAATTTGTTCTTTTCTTTTTAACCTTAAATTTATTTATTTTTTTGTACCGTTGGAGGCTAAACTCAGGTATTTTTTTAAATTTGAATTTGCATTTAATGCTCTTTTGGAAGTGCAATCTTTGAGATGTTTTACATCTCCTAAAATTGATTTTGCTACACATTAAATGTTTCTAATCCGATTATTCGAACTAAATAGTTGATAGATTAATCGACTACTAAAATAATCAATAGCTGCAGCCCTAGAGTCAACCTTCCACTGGAAAAAAAACGTTCCTCCTCCCATCAGATAGAGGATAAGCAGTTAAAAGAAATGGATTAAGCCTGTAACTTGGGAGCAAACCAGACCAAAACCTGGTCTAATAAACCACTTTGCCTAGATTTAATCAGCGAACGGAAATAGGGCTCTGCATTTTTTTACTTTGACCGAACCTCTCGGTTTCGGTCGAACCCAGGATAAGAACCACTGATCTAGACTTTGCCACTATACTTTGCAATTTACACATCATTTTAAACTATGTCTTGGTCTCCTGTGCTTGTTTCAGCTTAATCCCAGTGTTAATGCATTTCAACGAAAATATGTTAATGAAATCAAAAGATGTGAAGAGATGGAGAGGATCCTCGGTATGTATGCGTGGATCTATAACAGAATACTAAAGGGATGAAGTCAGTATGATGTGATTGTGAATAGCCATTTTATTAGATTAATCTGATAAATTGTACACATGATACTAATATACAGTAATGCAGTAGTTTCGTTAAAGGCAGAAGACTGGAAAAAGTTGTAATTGCATAGAAAGTAGTAATACAATTAACAATAGCGTGTCTTCTCATTCAATTCAATGGAAATTCAATGACTAGAGTCGGGGCAATTGTCATTCTGTGTTTAACGAATTAAATATGACAGCTTTCAACTAAATTCAAATCTCTGACTTAATCCAGAGTAGAGAATAACCTCCTTGTGTGACTGCTTTCTGAAGGCTGGCACTACTTCAACCCCTAGCAAAAAGTATGGAATAAACAGTCTCGGACGAGCACTCACTCAGACATTTTATTATGTAGGACAAACACTGAAAAAAACTTGAATAAAAATGAATTAGTTCAAAAGTGAAACTCCTTGGCATTCTGAAATACTAAAAGAAATTAATTAAAAACATTGTGGTGGTCAGTAAATGTTACTTTTTTAGAGCAAGTGCAGGGAAATAAATATAGTATCCATTCTGAGGAAAAATATATGGAATCATGAGAAACAAACAAAGAAATAACAAAACGCATCTCTGGTGTTTAGTTGCCCTACCTCTGGCTTTTATGACAGCTTGCAGTCTCTGAGGCATGGACTTGATGAGTGTTCTTCATGAATTTGGTGCCAACTCTCTTTGATTGCAGTTGCCAGATCATCCTTACAGGTCGGAGTTTTGCTGTGGACCAATTTTCCCCCCCCATTTCCACCACAGGTTTTCAATAGGGTTGAGATCTGGGCTATTTGCAGGCCTTGACATTGACTGGATGAGTCTTTCTCCAAGGAATGCTTTAACGGTTTTAGCTCTGTGGCATGATGCATTGTCATCTTGGAAAATGACAAACATATTTGCAATTGAAGGGATAAGAAAGCTGTCTAAAATTTCAATGTAAACTTGCGCATTTATTGAAGATTTAACCACAGTCATCTCCCCAGTGCCTTTGCCTGACATGCAGCCCAATATCATCAAGGACTGAGGGAATTTTGATGTTATCTTCAGGCAGTCATTTTTGTAAATTTCACTGGAACGGCACCAAACCAAAGATCCAGCATCATCACCGTGTCAAGAGTCAAGAATCTGCATTGGACAAGGTGTCAAGAGTTAAGAATCTGCATTGGAGTCTCCATGAGCAGTGGCATCAAAAAAAATCAACAAATGCACGAAACAAATGCAGTGATAATCACCTATATTTTTAGGATCAATAGCAATATTTAACATATCATGTAGGTTTTTGCCCGAAATAGCGACTTTAAAAAAAAAAAAAAAATGCAACTTTGACATTGAAGGTTTCAACAGCTAATAAATCACTCAATTTTGACATCAGAAACTTACTACTCGGGAAAGACATGTAGAATAATCTTAATTTTACTCAACAAAAGCCAATTTTTCATTTTTCTAGGTTGAATTTTGATGTAACTATTGCCTTAGCACGTCTTGCCAGCTATCTGGCCTGGTCGTTTTTAGATTGAAATGTTACATGAAATAAAACACGTAAAAGCTGATTTTTTTTTTTTTGTAGGGACAAAAATGATTTCATTATCCCCAAACATATTTTCAATTGAAGGGATAAGAAAGCTGTCTAAAATTTCAATGTAAACTTGTGCATTTTTTGAAGATTTAACCACAGCCATCTCCCCAGTGCCTTTGCCTGACATGCCCCATATCATCAAGGAATGAGGGAATTTTGATGTTTTCTTCAGGCATTCATCTTTGTAAATCTCACTGGAATGGCACCAAACAAAAGTTCCAGCATCATCACCTTGTCCAATACAGATTCTTGACTCATCACTGAAAATAAGCCTCATCCATTCATTCACAGTCCATGATTGCCTCTCGTTAGCCCATTGCAGTCTTGTTCTTTTCTTTTTGAGTGTCAATAATGGTTTCCTTTTAGCTTTCCTGTATGAAAATCCCATTTCCTTTAGGTGATTTTGCACAGTTCTGTCACATACCTAGACTCCAGCTTCCCCCAATTTTTTCTTCATTTGTTCTTGTTGTACATCTTCTATTTTCAAGACATATGACCTTTAGTTGTTTGTCATGATGCTTGGATGTCTTCCAGTACGCTTAACTTTAACAACCTTGCCATGTTGTTTGTACTTGGTCCATATTTTTTATACAGCTGACTCTTAACAGCCCACATCTTTGGCAACCATACGTGTTACATACATACAGTGCCCTCCATAATTATTGGATTTATAATATTTATGTGTTTTTTTTTTTAGCTTCTATTTTTTTTTCTTCTAAAAAAACCTCAGTCTTGGTCTCATCTGACCAAAGCACACGATCCCAGTTGAAGCCCCAATACCGCTTGGCGAACTCCAGACGTTTGCGTTTATGATTGTGAGTGAGGAAAGGTTTTCTCCATGCATACCTCCCAAACAGCTTGTTGGCGTGTAGACAGCACCTCATACCCACTGTGAAGTATGGGGGTGGGTCAGTGATGCTGTGGGGCTGTTTCGCTTCCAAAGGCCCTGGGAACCTTGTTAGGGTGCATGGCATCATGAATGCTTTGAAATACCAGGACATTTTAAATCAAAATCTGTTGCCCTCTGCCCGAAAGCTGAAGATGGGTTGTCACTGGGTCTTTCAGCAAGACAATGACCCTACACATATGGCCAAATCTACACAGAAATGGTTCATCAGACACAAAATCGAGCTCCTCCAATGGCCATCTCAGTCCCCAGACCTCAACCCCATTGAAAACCTGTGGGGTGAGCTGAAGAGGAGAGTACAGAGGAGAGGATCCAGGTCCAGAGATTCTGCAAAGAGAAATGGCTGAAGATCCCTCTTTCTGTCTTTTCCCATCTTGAGAAACATTATAGAAGATTAGATGCTGTTTTGTTGGCAAAAGGGGGTTGTACAAAGTGTTAACACCAGGGGTGCTAATAATTGTGACACACATTATTTGATGTCAAATAATTATTTCTTTATGTGGGGTTTTTTCCCCACTGAATAAATGCACTTGTATTGAAGGTTGGATTTTTCTCTTTTTTTCCATTAAGGGCCCATATTATTTAGAAAAAAATAATAATTTGAAGCTAAAAAACACATAATAAATCCAATAATTATGGAGGGCACTGTACATACATACAAGAAGTTTGATAATCCTCTCCAGTGTTTCCCCTAGGATTTTTTGAAGCTGTGGTGGTGTTGGTGGGCCATGTTCGAGTCGGACAACCCCATCTTGTGCAGCGGCGAATTTGTTTAATATCATGACGAATAAGATTTTTTCCACAACATTTATTTTTTTTCTAAGAACCTTAACCTTTGCAAAGTTTGCATCCTGCCTGCGAACATTTGATTTTACTGTACTAAAAATAAATAAATAAAAAGGGAAATCGTCAATAAATGGTCAATTTTTAGTGAGGTGTGCTGCAAGATGGCCCCCCTGATTCTCAAGTCTGTCTTCACCTACACAGGAATAAGAAAAAATGAGATCTAGGAAATGAAGACACTCAAGCATCTCTAACTTACATTGTACAGTTGACTAAATGTCTTACTCTGTTCATTGCAGACAAATCTCTCTCTCAGTTCACTGTTGAGATGGGCACTGTCAACGCAATGGCCGACCGTTGCCGTCAGCAGCACTCCCCATTTATCAGTCTGTGATGCCATTTTTGACATCATGACATCTGGCCTGGTCCATATTCTGAAACACATTCAATGTTTTACCCATTTGGATTTAAATCAAATATGTCTAATTTACATTAGACAATCCGACTTCAGTTCGAACTGAAGTCTTTGTTGGAGTTACTTTTCTAATTATAAGTGCAAATTCATATGTTTTTTTTTTTTCATTGAGATGAAAAATACTTCTTTCAATGTACTGTAAATATGTGATCTGTCTTGTAATTTTTTTGTATAAGGAATATGTTAGGTTATAGACAATAATAATAATATTAATGTGTATAGCTTAAAGACAATTTTTTCTACACCAGAATTTAAGGTAAAATAATACAATTATGAATTTATGATGAATAAAAATAATAGGTGCAGAATTCTTAACACTCACCTTGACTTGTGTGGTACAGCCATGACTTGAACTTTGCCATTTCTGTCCATGTTGGGTCCATGCTAAAGATTGTTTGCTATTTTCCTTTGTTGAGAGTTCTCCTACGCTGAACTGTGCGCTTTCCTGATCTGCGTCTCCAGCTGTGATCTTGACTCATTTGAAAACTTTGTATAAACATTAAAATACACTGCTTGCCATAACCATTTGGTTATTTCTACTCCTCAGAACGTGAGAGCCAATACCTTCGGAACCGGGGAGCGTGTGCCTCACGTTTTGAAATATTTAACTAGCTTCAGATGCTAATTTAATATTTAGAAACGTGACGGTCTAGATCACCACAAAAATAATGGTCATTTTGTTAGTGGACCCTCGTCTTCAGGAACTTTTGTGTTTCCAAAATACTGTACTTCGAAATCCTCATCTGAAATTACAATGAGTAACGTTAGCGCCGAGCAAATGCTATGCTAGGAGGCGACGATTCGGGTCAAAGATGCCATAAAAAGAACTTACGTCAATGTCAATATTAAGATCGTTTTTACAGTATAAGCTGGAGGTAAATTCGTTAACTTCAAATGCCATTCTGTGGATTTTTCTCCCCATTTCGATCTTTGTGCCGACGTACTCCAGGCGCAAACTTTCAATAGGAGAACTGATGTGCTTTTCAAAATAAAATGTGTAAAGGAACAATTCGTATTTGTCGTGCTATTTCAGACGACTTATAGCAAATAATGCGTAAAAATTAGCTTATATTCATGTAGACGTCATGTTGAATAATACGAATGAATAATTAGAATGAATTTTACAACAACAACAAAAATCTCATCTGCAAGGTGTGGCGGCTTTTATTTTGGTGTGGCGCAGCGCCACGATTATTAATATGTAGGGGAAAGGTCTCAAGAGACATCTCTCTTGTTGGAGCCATGATTCTTGTGAATCCACTCGGTCCAGCAACCCTCCAAGGTGTGATAACTGCACTGTTTTTAACTGCTGACTAACGAGCAGATCTAATCTGAGGCAGGGGCCCAATTAAGGAAAGGAAATTGACTGGGTGTGTCTGTATTTTCCATATTGTCTTCCTCAGAAATGAGTGATTCCATATTTCCCTGCCCTTGCTCTATAAGATTAACACTTACTGACCACCACAATGTTTTTTATTCACTATGTTTATTTATTTTAAACACATAGTGTTTCTGAATGCTAAAGAGTTGCACTTTTGAAAGAATTCATTACTTTTTTAAGCTTTTTATCCGAGTTAGTTCTACCTAACAAAATGTCTGAGTGAGTGCTCGTCCGAGACTGGGGATTCCATACTTTTTGCTAGGGGTTGTAATAACATTTGAGTAATACATAGAGTTTAAAAGTGTCCCTTGTCATTGTCAACAGGGTATCTCTTGAGGGAAATTAAGAAAGCTGACATTTCATTGCCAGAAGGCGATGTTAATCCTGCAGCTCCTTTACCGAAGCATGTGATGGGTATAATGGTAGGCTCACTGCCTGTATGTTACACATTTGACCAGTGGAAGTACTCCATTGTTCTATTTATGTGTGTTCTTTCAGGAGCAACTACAAAGGCTGGAAGTAGAGTTAGGTGAAGTCATGAGGAATAAGGAAAGATTGCAAAAGAATCTATTGGAGCTAACAGAGTACACACATATGCTGCGCATCACTTGTAATTTTGTGCAGAGAAGTGCTGAGGTGAGTGAGTGACACTCTATAGCAGTTTGCGCTGTCCACACTTACTTTTTTTTACTTGTTGCATATTAACACTGCCTTATGTTTTGTCCTTTGGTTTTGTGTTTCTTTTCCTCCAGAGAGAGCAGGTGCAAGTCACATATGAGGAGTTTCCTTTCTTAGAAAAAGACACAATGATGGATTACAGCAGCATGCAGGGGCTAGGAGCCAAACTGGGGTAAAATGAAAATCCTATTTATATTGCATAGAATATGTGGCTTTAAAGTGCGTATGACAGGATAAAAAAAAGTCTTAAATAGCATTATTATGTGAATTAGAATCATATTTTGAGACAATTCGACTATGTATAACAATTTGGTAAAGCGCAGATGACGATGACGCAGATGTCTTTTAACCCTTAGATGCACAAGTTACTGGACCGTGCACTCTCCCATAAGTGGGTCAAAAATGACCAATATAAGAACCAATGTGTTTTTATGCCATTTTGGTGAACAATAATCCCTTGTGTATTAATTAGCATGATATTTAGGGCCACACAAGAATGATTTCATGCTTGAAATATCTTTGATTCAATTAAAATTTTTTTGGGGAAAAAAAAAAGAACAGCAATAGACTTTATCCTTCCTTGTATTTTATCATCAATGATGAAGAGTTCCCATGCATCTTTTTGGTAAGACAGCGGTGCTAAGGCCTTGTGAAGGCACTGACCGATTTCTGAAGATATTGTGGCTCTGTGTTCTGCCCTGGGTGGGAGGTAATTCTCTCTAGTAAGAACCCTACCAACTCATTCTGTGGGCCATGATTTGGACACTTTTGGATTTCCAGGTGGATAACTGCCACTGCCACCTGGACAAAAGTCTGGGTCCTCATCATCAGAAATTTTGGACACTTGAGTCCAACCCAGTCACTGCCTCTCCATCATCCAACATCTGTAGGACCATTTCAGCTGTAAATCTAGCACAAATCCGATTTTTTTCGTGTTTTTCCAACTCGACTTAACGGGAAAAGTCGCATAAAAGTGGACCATTTTCAAATTCGATCCAGGTCACTTTCGTATGTGGTTAAAATCCCATCCGGGCCACATTTTTCCTGAATGTGGCTGCGGTCCGAACTGTCAAGTCCCCCAAATTGAAATTCATGCAACAATTAACATCAGCAAAGAGTGAGAGAGACAAGGTGCTACGGTGGCGGTGCAGTTGTGCATTAGCGTTATCGCCTAGCTTGAACACGGCTTTTGGGGGAGGGGGCTTGACAGCAGTCATAAAAAAATAAAATGGGTTCAGAATAAGCCTGACAATGCTCGGTTTTCTGTCTACTCCAATGCTACTGCGCATGCGGGCCAGTTTGCTCAGCGCATCTTGGATTGCAAATTAGAGCGCATGTGTGATACTTGAACAGGCTCAATGGACGAAGGCAGTCTGAATGGGTACGCCAAAAAAACAGATATGACAAAAAATCGGAATTGTGCATTAGGACCTGCCGTATGAACCTAGCCTTAGTTAGCTAGCTAGTTGTGAAGTAGGTTAATTTGTTGATAAATAATAATAGTCATGAAAGACACACACACAAAATACTATATGGACATAATACTTCCAGTACACGTATCAGCTCTCTTGCTGTGTAAAATAATCTTCTTTAGGGGTGTCACTTTTTACATACCTAGTCTGTGTGGTCCACGGTAATTTTATTCCTGACAGCCAAAGTTGATAAGAATGAAAGATTCCCATTGGATTCCATAGAAAATGCATGTGGGTCATTTTTGACCCACTTGTGGAAGCTTGGGGTACTAATACAAAAATGACAATTTCTTAAAATGTATAAAAAGTTCATCAAAAATTTGAATGGCATTATATCAAGAACATGTTTTGGGGGGAATACCTGAAATATGAATTGATAACAATTTTTCATTCTGAAGATATTTCAAGAAAACAACATTTTTGACCCACTTATGCATCTGAGGGTTAATGTGCTGTTTAGCCACGCCTACCCTAATCGGGCTCTAGCGTCCCCAACAGGAGGATGACTTCGGCAGGGTCCTGGTTTCTTCTGATTTAGAATTCAGCCCATTGAGGGCCACAATGGGACCAGAATGTTTTTTATTCATTTCTTTTAGTGTTTCTGAATGCTAAAGAGTTGCACTTTTGGACTAATTCATTTTTTTTTCACGCTTTTTATCTGAGTTTGTTCTACATAATAAAAATGTCTGAGTGAGTGCTCGTCCAAGACTGGTGATTCCGTAGTTTTTGCTAGGGGTTGTACAACCATCGCCTCTGGATGCTTCACAAGCAAAAAATGTGCGCGCAGGCTGTCACGGCTGCTCTGTCTGTGTGTGTGGGGGGCACGTCTGTACATGCGCTTGCTTCCTGTTTTACGCTTCCTGCTTCAATATAAGCATGCATCACAAAGCAAAAGTCAACATTTAAAACAAACAAACAAAAAAAAGACAAGACTCAGGTGTCGTGAATTCCGAAATCACATAAGTCGGGTCAGTCATAACTACCAGTATTTATTGTCATTTATGAGTTTATTTATGATTATTAAAATAAATGCTGTGATTAAATAATGCAATCTGTAATGTAACGCCTGTAGTTCATAAAACTGACTTGCTGCTAGCAAGGGATCGATACCCATTTATCTCATCGCCCGATTTGCAATTGTGCTAGTGTGCTCAAAATTTTTTTATCCTTACTCGTAATAGATAAGTGGCTGGGTAGTTGGATCCTTAGCATACAGAACTAACTCTACTATTGTTTGTGGCTGTTTTTTCATTTTGTTTTTGTATTCCCCCTCACAGTTTTGTTTCTGGGCTCATCCAGAGGGCAAAGATCGAGGCGTTTGAACGGATGCTGTGGAGAGTGTGTAAAGGCTTCACCATTCTCAGTTATGCTGAAGTCGAGGAGTATCTTGAAGATCCTGACACTGTAAGTTTTTAAAGAGAATTATAATACTAAGGGGCTTTGAGATATCAATAGAACCATTATGTGGCAAGATAACAAATATGAATAAAGTTAACAAAAAAAATAAATCACATTCATGAGCAATTATCGAAAATAGATAGGAAATAGGAAATAGATAGGAAATTACGAACATTTCCGAATGTAGTCCGGAAACAGCCGAATGGGGCTTTGCCAGGAAGCAAAAGGTCAAGGCAGGTGCCATCGTTGTTTATCGAAGAGAGAGTTGCGTTCGTGTTTTATCAAAAAATCGCTAAAATTGTTCAAATCTGTCGTGCTATGTAACGTACAAATAGCCATTTGTCGCAATGTAGTACCCATGAGTTCCCTAATGCGAGAAAAACAGCTGGACTACGCAGACAATGGGTAAAGTTCGTCCGTACAAAGAGGGCTAATTTTGCAGACCCGGTCTCCGGCACGGTTTTGGGTGGTGTGCATTTTACACCTGAAAGCTATTCGAACTATGGACAAATTATATCAGGTTTTGCTATGAAATTGCTGCTAAAAGCAGATGCGGTGCCCACCATACACGCGCAGCCACCTAAATGTCCCGAGATATCAAGAAAGAGGACGATGACTGGTACTGATGAGACCACCCCAGGCAAAGCAAAGGAGGGGAGCAGCCAAGCTCGGAATGGCCAGAGTGAATACTCTTTTATAATAAAAAAACATCACTCACGCATTGGATATAGGACTGGACACATGTATAAATTAGTGATGCACGATAATACAGTTCTCAACCGCTTTCGATAACCGATAATTTCCTGCCCCTTCCACCCGATAACCGATAATGTCACGCCGATAATTCTATTCAAATATGTATGTAAAATTTTAAAGTATACAAAGATCAAATGTTACTGTGCAATTAGTGCTATTTTTTTCCACTACAAATGTGAACAAGTAATAAATTCCAACATCCAAACAATGGCAATGACATTGTGTAATGGTAAGATTTTGGCAACAATTACTTCGAGAGTAAACACCCAAGTTGCACAAAAATGCCTTTAAAAGTAAGCCATTCCTAACATATATCACATTACTACACTGCAAAAACACCTTGTTAAAAGTAGCAAAATTGGACAAAACTGTTGATTGCGCACGTTTGTAGGCTAAATCAAGTATATAATTATCGGATTGGCATTATCGGTTGAATTTCGTTTCATCTGGATTATCTGTGTGACGTCATAATTGCCATTATCGGCCGATAATTATCGGTGACTGATATTATCGTGCATCTCTAGTATAAATTATCGCTCGTAAAATATATACAAGAAATCCTTAATCCCATTCATATTTGTGTCTGTTGGCAGAGCGAAAACCTATGATAGCACAATAAATGATGATTATTCTACAGTGCCTTGCAAAAGTATTCGGCCCCCTTGAACCTTGCGCCACATTTCAGGCTTCAGACATAAAGATATAAAATTTTAATTTTTTGTCAAGAATCAACAACAAGTGGGACACAATCGTGAAGTGGAACAAAATTTATTGAATAATTTAAACTTTTTTTAACAAATAAAAAACTGAAAAGTGGGGCGTGCAATATTATTCGGCCCCCTTGCGTTAATACTTTGTAGCGCCACCTTTTGCTCCAATTACAGCTGCAAGTCGCTTGGGGTATGTTTCTATCAGTTTTGCACATCGAGAGACTGACATTCTTGCCCATTCTTCCTTGCAAAACAGCTCGAGCTCAGTGAGATTGGATTAAGAGTGTGAACAGCAGTCTTCAGCTCTTTCCGCAGATTCTCCATTGGATTCAGGTCTGGACTTTGACTTGGCCATTCTAACACCTGGATACGTTTATTTTTGAACCATTCCATTGTAGATTTGGCTTTATGTTTTGGATCATTGTTCTGTTGGAAGATAAATCTCCGTCCCAGTCTCAGGTCTTGTGCAGATACCAACAGGTTTTCTTCCAGAATGTTCCTGTATTTGGCTGCATCCATCTTCCCGTCAATTTTAACCATCTTCCCTGTCCCTGCTGAAGAAAAGCAGGCCCAAACCATGATGCTGCCACCACCATGTTTGACAGTGGGGATGGTGTGTTCAGGGTGATGAGCTGTGTTGCTTTTACGCCAAACATATCGTTTTGCATTGTGGCCCAAAAGTTCAATTTTGGTTTCATCTGACCAGAGCACCTTCTTCCACATGTTTGGAGTGTCTCCCATGTGGCTTGTGGCAAACTTTAAACGAGACTTTTTATGGATATCTTTGAGAAATGGCTTTCTTCTTGCCACTCTTCCATAAAGGCCAGATTTGTACAGTGTACGACTGATTGTTGTCCTATGGACAGACTCTCCCACCTCAGCTGTAGATCTCTGCAGTTCATCCAGAGTGATCATGGGCCTCTTGGCTGCATCTCTGATCAGTTTTCTCCTTGTTTGACAAGAAAGTTTGGAAGGACGGCCGGGTCTTGGTAGATTTGCAGTGGTCTGATGCTCCTTCCATTTCAATATGATGGCTTGCACAGTGCTCCTTGAAATGTTTAAAGCTTGGGAAATCTTTTTGTATCCAAATCCGGCTTTAAACTTCTCCACAACAGTATCTCGGACCTGCCTGGTGTGTTCCTTGGTTTTCATAATGCTCTCTGCACTTTAAACAGAAGTCTCAGACTATCACAGAGCAGGTGCATTTATACGGAGACTTGATTACACACAGGTGGATTCTATTTATCATCATCGGTCATTTAGGACAACATTGGATCATTCAGAGATCCTCACTGAACTTCTAGAGTGAGTTTGCTGCACTGAAAGTAAAGGGGCCGAATAATATTGCACGCCCCATTTTTCAGTTTTTTATTTGTTAAAAAAGTTTAAATTATCCAATAAATGTTGTTCCACTTCACGATTGTGTCCCACTTGTTGTTGATTCTTGACAAAAAAATTTAATTTCATATCTTCATGTTTGAAGCCTGAAATGTGGCGAAAGGTTACAAGATTCAAGGGGGCCGAATATTTTTGCAAGTCACTGTATATATTACTTTATTTTTGCGGTCACGGTGTATCAGCTTCACAAAAAGAAATGCAAAACAAACCATTCAGTGTTACCCACACGATCTGGATTGCTCCCGTCAATGATCGTTTCATTAGGCTGCATTGGCTTTCGTTTGGGCTCAAATTGATAACCCAAAACACCAAAGAAGGTTCATAACTCTCCTCGTCACTATGAGAAGAACGTTCGTTATGTCGGATTCGTCGCTGCAACTAGAAACAAAATTGTCCGTCATCATCGCCGCCATTCAGTACTTTTTCAGGACCCAAGCACTGAGCCGGGTGTTTCCTAGTTGTGACGTTGTTTTGCACACAATCTGCTAGTTTAGGCGATCTCGGGCGCCAGTCGTTTTAGCTTGACAATCGATCCAAATTTCTAGCATTTTCTTGGTGTTGCGATGTGTGTAATTACCGTAATTTCTGGACTATTGGGCGCCCCTGATTACAAGCCTCACCCAGTACATTTTTAAAGGAAAACCCATTTTGTACTTACATAAGCCTCTCCTGCCTATAAGCCGCATGTGCCCACAAGAGACACTGAAAAAGAAATACAGTTTTCAAACTTTTAATAACACACCTTAACTTTTCGTTCCAAACAGTGCCGGCAAACACGGCAGTTATATAGCAGCGGCACGGACGTTACATAGCATCAGCATGGCTGTGCAGCTCTAATTGTGCTGGTTAATAAAAACATAAAAGTCTTTGTTACCAATCTTCATCATGCTCCTGTGCATTCAAACCATGGAAGTCTTCACCCTCAGTGTCGGATATGAAGACGCTCAGATGCACTTCGCCACGCACCTACTCAGTCTCTCTTTCGCCATCGCCTTCAATGTCTCCTATAATTAGGCATATTCACTCCCAGCCTGTGCCGTCCTCCTCGCCTCGTCACGCAGCAGACTGGCCTCTCGAAACCCATTGGTGATGGCGGACTCTTTCACAGCGCTTCACGCTGCCAGGCTCCCCCGGCAAACCTGTGCAAAAGGTGCTCTTCGCATGCGGCGAGTCATGGCAAACGTTCTCTCGCCGCTCGTCATCAAAGCTTCTTATACAACTCCGATGGCCAATTTAATTTCTTCTAGCATTTTCCATGATGCAGGTCTGCCAATTCTACTCATGCACAAAGATGAGGGTCCGCCACCTCTATTCATGCACAATGCACAGTTAAACTGCCGGTAGTTGTGCAAACTAGCATCTTCCTCGACACATATATTCCACGTGTCTCACTCCCTCATTCCATGCTCGAGCGCCCCTGGCGGCCGTCAGAAGAATACACAAATTGGCTGCATCATTGCACACGCCCAGGACCCAAAATTAGGGAAAAAAGTAGCGGCTTGTAGTCCGGAAATTACGGTACACGAAGTGGCATGATATGAATCCAAAAGGCAAGCGTTTTTGGATAAATGATGGCATATTAGCATTTCCCCAGGTGTTTTCATACTCTTTAAAAGTGGTACTTGTTAACCGCTGGCCTTCAGATTTTCATCTGATAAAATTCTCAAGCTCTGAACTAGAGCTGAAACGAATACTCGAGCAACTCGAGTAACTCGAGTTTAAAAACTGATCCGAGTCGTTTTATTCACCTCGAGTAATCGTTTATTTTGACAGCTCTAAGCATCACGTTTTGCTCGGACTACTTTTAATGCGGGACGCGCTGATGTCACGTACGTAGAGGAAGAAGAAGAAGAGAAAAAAAACTTACTGCAGCCGACAGCCGCTACAAACGACGCCGACGTTGCTAAATACTAGCCCGCACGATGCTAGTTGGTAGCAGGTAGTGTCTGATGAGTCTCATAGAGATCACATGTATGTTGAACGAGATGCGAAATGACAAACTCGGCCGCGTCTGGGCAGCGTTAGTAAACAGCCGCCATCCTAAACAGCCGCCATCTTAAAGCAGTAGAGCGCTAAGCGCTAATAAAGAGCGCTAAGCGCAAATAAATAAGATTAACGTAACGTTAGCCCTGCGGAGGGCTAGGTTTCTATTAATTATGACCACTGTCGATGCTTGGCTAACGTGTTTTACATACAGGCTTTAACATAACATAGCGATGTGGAGTGATGAGGGTGTAAAATAAAAACTCAATAATGCTAACTATCAATTTTAGCTCAGTAGTCATTGCTGGATAAAACACCAAGTAGCACTGGTCCCTAATGTGCTCCAATACAGCCTGTATCATACATTTATTTTGAACACTGCAAAAACTCAAAATCCTATCAGGACATACAGTTTAGACTAACTTAAAACTTAACTAGAACTTAAAAATGGCTTGTCACAAATAGAAATTCAATGGAAACACGTGGGAAAAAAATCCTAACTTTTAAGTGATGTGTGTTATCAAGCGTAACAGCATTTTTAGGTATATATATATATATATATATATATATATTTTTTTTTTTTTTTTTAAATTTTTATTTTATGTTTTTTTAATCTAAAGGTTTTTTGAGTGAAAGCAGTGAATTAGTCTTTTTTTTTTTTCTAGTTACATCTGAGATGCAATTGTTGGCTGTTTTCAACAATATACATCGAAAATAAAGACATTGATTGACTGAAAATGGTTCAAGATTAGATGAAATGTCTTGTTTTCTCATGTATATTTATAATTTCTCTTCACCCAAAAATATATTTGTTTTATCCGATTACTCGATTAATCGATATAATTTTCAGTCGATTACTCGATTACTAAAATATTCGATAGCTGCAGCCCTACTCTGAACACTGTTATACGCTGCAATATCCTCAATTAGATTGGAACAAATGATATAATTTAGGCAACATCCGGTTACTGATTTTATTTTCTTATGTGTCTATTGGGTTTGCCACAGTTTGCTTTGGGCAAGTAGGGACAAAAACCGTTGGGACAAAAGTAGGAAATACACCATGTTTTTATCATAATGCAATTTTGGGGGGGATGAAGATTACTTTGGACAGGACGTTGGAAATGTGGTTAATACATCTATTTCACAGTTCTGAGGCTTCGGGGTTGGTATCTCAGGCTTGGTAAGATTGCACATTCTGAAGAGCATTAAATGCAAATACAAAATAAAATTCACTGGTGTTTCTTCAAACGATGCAGAATTGTGCTTTTAAACTGCTGGCCAAAAGTATTGGCACCCCTGCAATTCTGTCAGATAATGCTCAATTGCTCCCAGAAAATGATTGGAATTACAAATGTTTTGGTAGTGATATCTTCATTTATTTTGCTTGCAATGAAAAAAATACAAAAGAAAATGAATAAAAAAAAAAAAATCATTATCATTTTACATAAAACTCCAATACTCACCGTAATACTTGGTGGCACAACCTTTAGACAAAATAACTGCGAACAACCGCTTCCAGTATCCATCAATGAGTTTCTTACAATGCTCTGCTGGAATTTGAGACCATTCTTCTTTTGACAACTTCTCCAGGTCTCTGAGATTTGAAGGGTGCCATTTTCAGATCTCTCCACAGGTGTTCTATTGGATTCAGGTCTGGACTCATTGCTGGCCACTTTAGAAGTCTCCAGAGCAAACCATTTTCTAGTGCTTTTAGAAATGTGTTTTGGGTCATTGGCCTCCTGGAAGACCGATGACATCTGAGGGAGACCCAGCTTTCTCACACTGGGCCCTACAATATGCTGCAAAATGTGTTGGTCGTCTTCAGACTTCATAATGCCGTGCACACGGTCAAGCAGTCCAGTGCCAGAGGTAGCAAAGCAACCCCAAAACATCAGGGAACCTCCGCCATGTTTCACTGTGGGGACCGTGTTCCTTTCTTTGAAGGCCTCGTTTTTTTCCCCCTGTAAACTCTATGTTGATGCCTTTTCCCAAAAAGCTCTACTTTTTTCTCATCTGACCAGAGAACATTCTTCCAAAAGGTTTTTGGCTTTCTCAGGTATGTTTTGGCAAACTCAGGCTGGCTTTTTTTATGTCTTTGGGTCAGAAGTGGGGTCTTCCTGGGTATCCTACCATAGAGTCCCTTTCCATTCAAATGCCGACGGATAGTACGGGTTGACATTGTTTTACCCTCAGACTGCTTGAACTTGTTTGGATGTTAGTCAAGGTTCTTTATCCACCACCTGCACAATCTCTCGTTGAAATCCCTCGTCAATTTTTCTTTTCCGTCCACATCTAGGAAGGTTAGCCACAGTGCCATGGTCACTTATTGATGACACTGCACAGGGTAGACACAGAAACATTCATGTCTGTGGAGATGGACTTGTAGCCTTGAGATTGCTTTCGAAAGTCCTCAGACAGTTCTTTGGTCTTCTTTCTTTCTTCCATGCTCAATGTGGTACAAACAAGGACAGAGGTTGAGTCAACTTTAATCCATTTTGACTGGCTGCACGTGTGATTTAGTTATTGCCACCACATGTTATGTGCCACAGGTAAGTAACAGGTGCTGTTATTTACACAAATTAGAGACGCATCACATGATTTTTAAAGGGTGCTAATACTTTTGGAGTTGTGTGTAAAATGATAATAGTTTCATTTTTTTTTTCCATTTTCTTTTGTGTTTTTTCATTGCAAGCGAAATAAATGAAGATATTACTACCAAAATTGCAATCCGTATCTGGGAGAAATTGTGCATTATCTGACAGAATTGCAGGGGTGCCAATACTTTTGGCCAGCAGTGTATTTGAAAACAAAGTACCTGAGCTTAGCCTCAAACGGTATTAAAAATAATAATAAATGAGTATCTAAATTCTGTACAACAAAACAATTGGCTGGTTTGCATAGCAAAACTCCACTAGCTTAACTGCTATAAAATGCTAACATTTTTAACAATGCTCTTAACAAATCATTTAAATACATATTCCCACAAAAAATTGCTAAATATACCTATAAACTAAACTACAAATGCATAGAAAAACATTAGCTCAACAAAATCTTACGTTATGTTGGTCTTAACAGGGAGCAGTTGGATTCAGCCGTGTTCAGTGAGTTAAGTCATATTCACTGTTGCCACTAAAAGGCTGTGTATCCACCCAAATCAATAAAACTAGGGGTGTCAAACGATTAAAATTTTTAATCGAGTTAATTACAGCTTAAAAATTAATTAATCGCATGTCAAACCATCTATAAAATATGCCATATTTTTCTGTTTTCTGTTTTTCTGTATATATTTTCTTGTTGGAATGGAAAGATAAGACACAATATGGGTATATACATTCAACATACTTTACATAAGTACTATATTTGTTTATTATAACAATAAATCACAACAAGATGGCATTACCATTATTAACATTCTGTTAAAGCGATCCATGGATAGAAAGACTTGTAGTTCTTAAAAGATAAATGTTTGTACAAGTTATAGAAATTTTACATTAAAACCCCTCTTAATGTTTTCGTTTTAATAAAATCTGTAAAATTTTCAATCAAAAAATAAACTAGTAGCCCACCATTGTTGATGTCTATAATTACTTACACAATGCTCCGCACCCAGGCGCCAGCAGAGGGCGACAAAACTCCAAAAAAACACAACAAGTACACATTTCACTGTGCAGTCATTTCAATCTGTTTGAGCGGGGCATTTGTGCGTTAATTGCGTCAGATATTTTAACGTGATTAATTTTAAAAAATTAATTACCGCCCGTTAACGCGATAATTTTGACAGCCCTAAATAAAACTAAATGCAAACACTTTCAAAACAAACCATTACAACGCCATTGTAATTAAAACGAATCCTCGAAGCAGAAAAATTTGATTCGAAGCCTTTTTTCTAATCGAATTACTCAAGTTGATCGATTAATTGTTGCAGAACTAATTTGTTCTTAATCCTTGCTGTGCTGATTTTCTTAATGAAATTTTTTTCCCCCATTTTTTTATAGGGTGAGCCCACAAAAAGTGTGGTGTTCCTCATCTCCTACTGGGGAGAACAGATTGGCCATAAAGTAAAGAAGATTTGTGACTGGTAATACTGCACACAACTACAATGTTTTCCTCCAGAAAGGTCCACTTTCAAGTCATACCTGTTTTGCTTTCTGCTCTAGTTACCACTGCCATGTGTATCCTTATCCCAATAGCAATGAGGAGAGGAACAGCGTTGTGCAAGGACTAAATACTCGCATTCAGGACCTGCATACTGTATGTCTCCATTTTGTTTTCAAGCACTAGTTACATTATTGACACAACACAGAAGAGTTTGTCATTGACCAATGAATATTAATTGGAAGAGCATTACCGTATTTTTCGGACTACAAGTCGGCGATAGTTGCTTCAAGAATTTTCATTTGGCTATCACTGCTACCTTGGGGGAGACAGTCAACCTCTGCTGCCACCTGCTGTCAACACTGTTGTTGTCCAACATGCTTCCTAGCATGCGTTGCAGCACTACAGATGTAAAAAAGAATCAAAATACATGTTCTGTGCTACTTATTTCTTCAGTTACTGTTCTAGTTGTTTCATTAATTGCAAGTTATGGTATTTGGTAACACTCTATCTGACTCTGGCGCCATAAGACTGTCATAAGAACATCATACTTATGACATGACACTGCCTTTAGCATTGATGACTGCTTATGACAGAGGCCATTTTGTGTCATTTGGCAAATTATCTCACTTATGAATGGATGTAAAAGATCTGAGCTGGACATAAATTGAGTTAGTGACATAATTTGCCAAGTGACATGTAATGACATCTGTCATAAACATTCATTAATGCCCATGACAGTGTCATGTCGTAATTACTGGACGATAAGCCGCAGGATTCAAATTGAGGGGAAAGAAGTAGCGGCTTATTGTCCAAAAATTACGGTAAATATACACATATTCTTTTCAATTCAAAGTGCAATTACTTTTGAATACATTAATGACATAATTAAAGGCAAATTCAATGTAGCTATTGAAATAAATACCCCTTTCTTCTTTCCTTGAAACCATGTTCAGTGTGGTCCCTTGATGATAACTGTGCCCAGACCACGAGCACATTAAGAGGGCCCATGCATGAACATCACATCTTCCCCACATGCCAGTATAGACAGAAAAAGAGCCACAAAGAGGCTCTTTTGAATGATTAACCAATTTCCTCTGAGTTAGTGTTTCTGGATGGGGTCACTGCTTCGTGAATCGTTTGCTAGCTTTAAGCCAGTGTGACTGAAAAATCCAATTGCTTTCACTCCAAGTAGCACATGATCACCATGAGATCCCGACTAGCATTTTTTTTTACCAAGCGCAGTACACCTATTTGAACTCTGTCCCTTCTAGATGTTTGTCTTTAGTTCCAAATTCATTCATGGCATATGGACCCGGCCCGACCATGTGTTGCAAAAATCTGAAATATTGACACCAACTAAAAGTATTTTTGGGGACAAAAGCCTCCTTCATGAAGTTGAGTCCCCATCAAACGCAAGTTTATTGAAAAATTATGTCATCTGTTTATGCTGTTTTGTGCTGAAAAAAAAATTGCATTTGGGTTGCTATCGTTTTTGAGATAATAAAAATTCGTTAATATGTCAATCTGAGGTCAATTAGCCCCCCATTTTGATTGAAAAATGCTAAAAATGGTGTCAATCCTTTCTGCTGTAAAAAATTTGTGTTGCTATCGTTTTTGAGATATTAATTTTGAGTGATTCCGTCTTCTAACTCCAATGGCTGACGGAGCGTAACAACTCTCTCAATAACAGATGGGTGTCCCAACAACTAGCTTAAAAGTAGCACAAACGAATGGCACCCCTTTGGGTCCATTCCAGTCACGTCAACACTCGAAATTAATATCTCAAGCCCCCTACCTACTGCAAAATGGTGAAATTAATATCTTAATATCTATAAAACGATAGCGGCACAAATGGAAATTTTTACAGAATAAACCAGCACAAAGGCAGCACAAACGATTGACACAATTTTTAGCCATTTTGAATCAAATGGGGGGCTGGTTGACCTCAGATTGACCTATACAATAATTGTTAATATCTCAAAAACAATAGCAGCACAAAAAAATGATATGATTTTCCTATAAATTTGCGTCTGATGGAGGGGGGGACTCGGGAGATATAAAAGCCCTCATTAAAAAATATAAAAATATGCTGTAATTTAAAAATATATATATATAAATAAGGGCTGTCAAACAATTAAAATTTTTAATCGAGTTAATTACAGCTTAAAAATTAATTAACCGTAATTAATCGCAATTTAAACCATCTATAAAATATGCCATATTTTTCTGTAAATTATTGTTGGAATGGCAAGATAAGACACAAGACGGATATATACATTCAACATACGGTATATAAGTACCTTATTTGTTTATTATAACAATAAATCAACAAGATGGCATTAACATTATTAACATTCTCTTAAAGCGAACCATGGATAGAAAGACTTGTAGTTCTTAAAAGTTAAATGTTAGTACAAGTTATAGAAATTTCATATCAAAACACCTCTTAATGTTTCCGTTTTATTAAAATTTGTAACATTTTCAATAAAAAAATAAACTAGTAGCTCGCCATTGTTTATGTCAATAATTACACCATGCTCACACATGGTACTAACCCATAAAATCAGTTGGACCCAAGCGCCAGCAGAGGGCGCCAAACACCAAAAAACAAGTAACAAGCGCACATTACTCTGTACTGTCATTTTAATCTGTTTGAGCAGGGCAAATGCGTTAATTGCGTCAAATATTTTAACGTGATTAATTTAAATTAATTACTGCCCGTTAACGCGATAATTTTGACAGCCCTAATATAAATATGCACGTTTCTTCTGTAGTTGGAATGATCTACCTTGTGCAGAAATTGGTGTGTCATTAAAATCCAAACTGTATTTGCAGGTAATGCCATGAAACAACTCTCGAGGCCTGGTTGATTGTTGTTGTTGTTTTTTTTTTTTTTTGCAGGTACTTCATAGAACTGAAGATTACTTGAAACAGGTCCTGATGAAGGCCTCAGAATCGGTCTACACATGGGTCGTGCAGGTCAAAAAGATGAAAGCTATCTACTACATTCTCAATCAGTGTAGTTTTGACGTCACCAACAAGTGTCTGATTGCTGAAGTCTGGTGTCCTGTCGATGAGCTTCCCACCCTGAGAAGAGCACTTGAAGATGGATCGGTAAAGACACCCTAAACTACTACAGTCTATAGGTCAATTTGTATTGAGTTTGTGAAATTAGGAAGGTCATAGAACTCACATTAAATTTGTCTTTTGTGCAGTGTTGTTTTTGGTAGCCCTTTTAGTTTCCGTCTTAGTTTTAGTCCTTTGGATGAAAATACTTATTTGTCTTAGTCATATTTTAGTCATTTCAAAATGTGTTCGTCCAGTTTTAGTCGATGAAAACTCAGACAAATTTCGTCAGGTTTAAGTCGACCATTACCGTATTTTTTGCACTAGAAACATGCGTTTTTTTGTCTGCCAACTCGAAGTGATTAAAATAAGTGTCAAATCCACTATCCGCCTGTTAGAAAAGACACACAAATAGAAAAGATTTAAAAGATTTAAATGTTTATTGAATGTCCATCTAACAGTCTTGCTAAACTGGGAGAATTTGTTAAAAAAATTATGCATATATGCACAGGCAATGTCACAAACGTGATCACACAAAATGCAACCACGCATCGCATCCCCGCATTCCTTCTCCTAAGTCCTCACAAATAAAACGTAAAATTTCGGGGGTTTTTGGGTGGGGGGGGTGGGGGGGGGGGGCTCGCGCGTACAAATAAAAACATAAAATTTGGGGTTTTTTCAGGCTCTGGCCTGCAAATCAACTTGATTGATCGGGCCGGGTCAGGCTGGATTTTGGTCCGATCTAACCTTTAGCGTCATGTAATGTTAGCATAGCGTACACCTATTCAGCCTGTTGTTCTCTATTGTATTTTTATTCTAAATTGCCTTTCAAGATGACATGTCTGTTCTTGGTGCTGGATTCTATCAAATAAATTTCTACCAAAAATGGGATTTATACTCCGGTGCGACTTGTATGTTTTTTTCCTCTTCGTTGGGAATTTTTTGCTGGTGAGACTTACACTCAGTGCGACGTATAGTCCAAAAAATACGGTACTCAAAATGTTTTCGTCTGTAAACTTCAAAAGTTTTAGTACATGATTAAATAAGTAAATAAAAGGGTAGCAACATTTTAGAATGAACATTGACGGACGAGCACATAATTGTAAAGGCTACAAGGACATCACCATGTTTGTGATAATATACACTCAGCAGGAAAAAAAAAAATCAATTAATTGAACTTACATGGATGCCACGAACTGTATGTTAAAAAGTTTTCCAAGAGTTTAAGATGACACTCACCTCGCTAAATGCTAACGCGTACGCTATGCTAACATGTTCCTTTCACAGATGTTTATTGGTCATCAAGACGTCGTAGCATTAAAGTTCAGACATATAAAATAAGGAAACACATCTATATTAAACAGGGTAAAACGTTAGCATTGCTACATTGAAGCTAACAGAAAAAACACAATGTAAACCACTTTAGCCTGCTATAAAACACTGGCAGACTTCTCCAAAATGCAAAATTGCGGTTAAAAGGTGACACTTCAAACATAGAAACTCGCTGGTTTACAGCATTTGCAAGATTACTGACACCACATGCATGACGAAAAGAGAAGTGCACTTTTTTTTTTTTACGTAGTGTAAAGCTTACGGTTAGCGGCTTGGCGAACGTACTTCCAATTAACATGTCAAAATAAAAGCACATCATGTTAAACATGTAAATAAAGCTTTCAGGAGTTAATCTCAAATACTTCATATTCAACAATAAAAATAGCTTTAAAATGACACTCATGATAAAAAATCTGATTGGCAATTAATAATTTGGCTTCAAATTCGCGAACGTGCACTTTGCAGGACAAGATGACAATCATTTTGGATCCAATGAACACTTTTGATGGGCTCTAATTGGCAGAAAACCAAAATGGCATTGGGTTTTTCACCTATTACATATTCTGTACTTAGCTAGCTTTCAAATGACTGCATTGTGTGTGTTTTTCGTAATATTTATTGTTTTAATATAGTTTGTGTTTTATTTAAAAATACCAATTAATTCCATTTGAATGGGTGATATATAAGGATCTAATGTCACTACATTAGTGGTTGAATTGGTTAAAAAAATTGACAATAATGGCGCATATCGGGAACAATTTATGAGACATTACTATTGTCTCTTAAAATGCAACCAAAAATGCTCAATCTAAATAAATAGAGTCCTGTATCTTAACAATTGTGTTTACATGTTTGTATGTTTTCAGAATTTATCTTTAAAAAGAATGTATAACCTGCATTCAGAAAAAATCTGATATATGTACCTTAAGCGCGTGACGTGTTTTGTTTGACAGAGAAAAGGCGGCTCAACAGTGCCTTCTTTTGTTAATCGCATACCCACAAATGAAACCCCACCAACACTGATAAGGTCCAATAAGTTCACTGTTGGCTTCCAGAACATTGTGGATGCCTATGGAGTGGGGACATACAGAGAAGTCAATCCTGGTAAGTGGGTACCTATTGATTTTTTTTTTTTTTTTTTTTTTTTTGGTACCAATTTTTATATATAAACATTTATGGCGTAAAACACAGAAAAGACTGAAAAAGCAGTTTCTGCTCTTGTACTCCTCTTTAAAAGAAACTGCTGTATTTTAAGCCAAAACAACTGTTGTGTTTGATTGAACAATATGTCTATATGCTGCCATAGCAGATTCATGGCGCATTAAGCTCCCAAACTATTTTTAATTTGTCCGTTTTACTCTGAAAACCGCCGTTTACAGACATCGCGCAACCCCGTTTGTTTTAACCCAGCCATAAAGCTAAGGTAATTTATTACTCAAAATGTCATTTTTAGCTCAGAATCATTAATTGATGTCTAATATTTTGTTTAAAAAAATGACTAGGGCTGTCAAACGATTAAAATTTTTAATCGAGTTAATTACAGCTAAAAATTAATTCGTCGTAATTAATCGCAATTCAAACCATCTCTAAAATATGCCATATTTTTCTGTAAATTATTGTTGGAATGGAAAGATAAGACACAAGATGGATATATACATTCAACGTACGGTACATAAGTTCTGTATTTGTTTATTATAACAATAAATCAACAAGATGGCATTAACATTATTGACATTCTGTTAAAGCGCTCCATGGATAGAAAGACTTGTAGTTCTAAAAAGATAAATGTTAGTACAAGTTATAGAAATTTTATATTAAAAACCCTCTTAATGTTTTTGTTTTAATAAAATTTGTAAAATTTTCAATCAAAAAATAAACTAGTAGCCCGTCATTGTTGATGACAATAATTACACAATGTTCATGGGTGCTGAAGCCCATAAAATCAGTCGCACCCAAGCGCCAGCAGAGGGCGATAAACTCCAAAAAACACAAGTAACAAGTGGACATTGCACTGCTGCTGTCATTTTAATCTGTTTGAGCGGGTCATGTGCGTTAATTGCGTCAAATATTTTAACGTGATTAATTGAAAAAATTCAGTACCGCCCGTTAACGCGATAATTTTGACAGCCCTAAAAATGACTTTAAAAAATTATTCACTCGCATATTTTAAACTTTTAAACAAATGAAAAAATGGGGTCTGTAAAAAAGTCACGGATATCTACCTTATAACTATCGCTTGATTGTATTTTTTTTTGTTACTGTCGCATTTTCTCCGATATGTTAGATGATAAATAATCGAAATCGAAAGAAAAATTGAGGGAAAAAAAAAAACATTTAACAGGATAAATATATGAAAAAGAAAATCTCGACCACTCCTTGATGTCTGCGATTTCTGCATCACGACCTTTGTTATATTACCATGTTTCACTCATAAAATCCCCCCAAAAATCCAGCTGTGGCCATTCACAGCTGTGTCTTGACACTTAGTGATACATGATACATGGAGTTTTTGGATCGAAACAAGGTAAGTATGCGATAATATCTCATTAAAGTCATGGCGTGGGGCCAATTAATTGGGGGCCTAGCTCCGTCAAAGCTGACCGAGTGGAAACGCAGACAGAGAGCTTTTTATGTTGAAAATTCTTGTGAATACATGCTTAAATCCTTGAATTCTTTATAGATATGGATGTAAAACTGTCAATTCTTGGTTAAAAGCAACAAAAACAAAACAAAAAAAAACGGGCACTTAGCATTTATATTACGTAAATATGTCGAATGTGATGCTAGTCTTTAAGTCACTGTGGCGCCGCCTTACCACAACAAAGAGCTTTTTACGGTGGGAGTGGCGTGGCTGGGGATGGCGTGGCTCAGTGGTACAGTAGTTGTCCCCCAACCCAGAGGTTGTGGGTTTGATTCTCCACACTGATGAACTCTCCTAAGTATCCTTGAGCAAGATACTGAACCCCGCATTGCTCCTGGTGCTGTGTCACCAGTAGGTAGATGGCAATGTAGTGTAAAGCGCTTTGAGTACTTTAGCGGTAGAAAAGCGCAATACAAGTATAACACCATTTACGTTGAACATCTTGTGAATAAATGCTTTAATCCCTGAATTCTTTATAGGTATGGATGTAAAACAGTCTCGATTCTTGGTTAAAAGCAAAAAGAAAAACAAAAAAACCAAAAACAGGCAGTTAGCATTTATTTTACGTAAATATGTCAAAGAATGATGCTAGTCTGTTAGACAATATGGTGGCAGCCTTAAAACAAAGAGCTTTTTATGTTGAAAATTCTTGTGAATAAATGCATAAATCCCTGAATTTTTTATAGATACGGACGTAAAACAGTCTCGATTTTTGGTTAAAAGCAAAAAACAGGGCAGCTAGCATTTATTTTACGTAAATATTGCAAGCTATGACACCAATGCCGTCGCAGTTAATTTCTCCCATTGATTTTTTTCACGTTTCAAAATGCATGCATGTTACGAAAAATATAATAATTACCGTATTTTTCGGACTATAAGTTGCAATTTTTTTCATAGTTTGGCAGGGGGTGCGTCTGATACTCTGGAGTGACTTATGTGTGAAATTATTAACACATTATTGTATAATTGTTGCTTGTTAGCATGTTCTGTATGCTATAGTTATCTCATTAACTCTGTTACATTAACATACCAGGCAGGTTCTCAGTTCGTTGTTTATGCGTCATGTCATGTTAGCATACCGTACACTTATTCAGCCTGTTGTTCTCTACTGTATTTTTATTTCAAATTGCCTTTCAAGATGACATGTCTGTTCTTGGTGCTGGATTCTATCAAATAAATTTCCACCAAAAATGCCATTTATACTCCGGTGCGACTTATGTTTTTTTCCTTTTCATTGCGCATTTTTTGGCTGGTGCGACTTAGTCCAAAAAATACGGTACCTTCAATCCTCGAACAAATCACTCCTGAGACAATCCTTCCTGTTTGTATGCGGTACAGATTTCGTTCTTTTTCAACCTAAATCCGGCGTTAGATCGCTGCGTGCGTGTGTGTGACTCATCTTGATGTGGGCAGGCCCCCTACTTGAAGGCGTGGCGCAGTGTTTGACCGATGTGACGCGTAAATATCATGAAGTCTATGACGTCTTTTTGTCCATGGTTCCTTTTAAGATGTATTACAATTACTACATGTATTGCTGTTCTTCCTAATTCTGCCTTCCTGTTTTTGTAGCTCCTTTTACAATCATTACATTCCCTTTTCTGTTTGCCGTGATGTTTGGAGATATGGGTCATGGTCTTCTTATGGCTGCCTTTGCGTTTTGGATGGTGTTGTGTGAAAATAACCGCAAATTAAAGAACACCAGGAATGAGGTAAGTTGCTTTTAAACCTGTGCTAGCATCCAGATAACAGTGGCATGTAATTAAGTGATTCGGTGGTCACATGCAGATCTGGAACACGTTTTTTGAGGGTCGGTACATCATCCTAATGATGGGCCTCTTCTCTGTGTACACCGGCCTGATATACAATGATTGCTTCTCCAAGTCCATTAACATCTTTGGCTCAGGATGGAGTGTCAAGGCTATGTTCACAGCAAAGGCATGGAAGTAGGTGTTTCACTTAGGCAATAACGTACTGTGGAAAGCTTGTATGATATGTTGAAAAATTTTAAATATTCTGCTATTAACTCATAATGGTTGTTCAATGTTCTCCAATTAGTGACACGGTTGTCAAAGGGAATGGCCTTCTTACTCTGGATCCAAATGTCACTGGAGTGTTCAGTGGACCATATCCTGTTGGAATTGACCCAGTAGGTGACAGTAGTGCTGTACGATTTCATGAAATATATTGCCAAAACAATATAAAACTTTATATTGGCATTTTAGTTGTCTATCGTTGTTATCGCTATCTACAAACAATAGAGTATAGACCTACTTATATCGATTTGCAGTCTGTATTAATGGGATTAAATATGCCAAATTAGCAAATTAGTACCACGTATCCGCCTCAAGATGTCCCTATCGCCACTTAGTAGTGAGGTCCCTTTTGGGAATTGGCCAATTGGCTTTCCCTGTCAAACGTATATGAGTAATGCATGCAAGACAATTAAAAGTAAGTGTATTTAAACAGAGCAAGGCATATACCGTAATTTTCGGACTATAAGCCGCTACTTTTTCCCCTCATTTTGAATCCTGTGGTTTATAGTCCATTGCGATTTATTTGTTGATTTATTTGGGTTAATAGGTAACACTTAATTTGACGGCGGCTTCATAAAACTACCATAAGACCGTCATCATTATGACATGACACTATCATGGGCATGAATGAATGCTTATGACAGATGTCATTCAGTATCATCTGGCAAATTATGTCACTCAATTCCATTTACGTATGTCCAGCTCAGATCTTTTACATCCGTTCAAAAGTGAGATAATTTGCCAAATGACACAAAATGACATTTGTCATAAGCATTCATTAATGCTCATGGCAGTGACATGTCATAATCATGATGGTCTTATGACAGTTTAATGGTGCCACTGTCAAATAAAGTGTTGCCATATACCATAGCTAGCAATTAATGAAACAACCGGAACAGGAACTGAAGAAATACCGTATTGGCCCGAATATAAGACGCTGTTTTTTGCATTGAAATAAGGCGGAAAAAGAGGGGTTCGTCTTATATTCGCGGTCTAGACATACCCATTCACGACGCTAGATGGCACCAGATATCATTGAAGCGATGTTCTGTCATGACAGATCTCAGCTACTAGTTTAACCAGTTTGCATTATTTTATTGCAATGTTTTTCCTTATTCAGATTTGTTTCAAGACTGCAGTTACAGTTAGATTTCACTTTGATGGTTAATGCAGTTATTGCAATTTTGTTGTTTTATCACAATGGATTGGTTTATTTTTACATTTCAAAAACCAGAAGCCATTCATTTACAATGTGATTGCAATTTAGTTTACATATTTAAATGTTCAGATATTAAATTTGAATGAGGCAAAATAACATGCTTTTTCTCTCAAATATATGTTATAATCATTTGTTTCGGATGCACTGTAATTGGTTTATGTATTAATTTGGTGTTCAAAAAGTCATTTTTTCAAACTTGAGTCTTGAAAAAGAGAGGGTCGTCTTATAATCAGGGCCGTCTTATATTCGGGCCAATGCGTTAATTAGCACAGAACATGAATTTTGATTCATATATACATCTGAACCGCTGCAATGTATGCTAGGAGGCATGTTGGATGACAACAGTGTTGACGGCAGGTGGCAGCAGAAGTTGACTGTCTCCCCTAAGTGAGCAGTGATGACGCTTCTTTAACCATGAAGCTTGGAACCAATTGGTTGCAAAGCTTCATTGTGGTTCATTTGGTCTTACACAGTCTTATGATGCCGCTGTCAAATAAAGTTTGACCAGTTAATATCTTTTAGTGTATATAACCCATAATACAGTGAGGACAGTTGCGGCTTATAGTCCAGTGCAGCTTATCTATGAACAAATGTCATTTTCGTGTCATATTTGGTGGGTGGCTGCTAATAGTCCGAAAATTTAGGTAATTCGCACAGAAAACGGACCAATAATTACGTATTTATGTATGACTAACCCTCAAGGTCCTGAACCTTTTTTTGGTGTTTTTTTGCCAAAAAAAAATTCTTATTTTGTATCTATATTCATTCATTCATTCATATACCATGTACAAATGTTTAACATGCTTTGTGTATCTTAGTTGGTATATTTTTTCTCAGCACAATGCTATTGCACATTAATACACGAAAAATCATCAAATTACAACTGGAAAAATATACAGACGTGAAGTGTCAATCGTCCTGTCCAAAGAGAATGAATGCCTTCTAGTGCGCGATCATGCAAGGATAAACATATTTTCAACCATCAAATTAAAACAATCTAATCTCCGTTTTTTCCGTGGTCTAATGGTGCCACCACATGATTGATTACATCGGCATGATCATTGGATTCAGTGGGTAAATAATATTATACTAACTTAATACAATGTGAAAGGTCAAAGCCACTCTCAAGTATTTGTAGATAATTAGATATCTTCAGATTTGAGCAATAATGTGTATGCTGCTATACTGATTCTGTTTACAATGGATAGTTTTATGTTGCAGCACTACCTGACTCATTTTACATTTGTGGCAGGTCAGTGTAATGGCAATTCAAAACTAGAAACTGCAATTTCGGGAGAAATTACACACCTTGGTCTTTCCTCTGTGGAGACACAGATCTTAGCCCCACTCAGGTCTATCAATAGAATGGATCATAATGCCAGTCATTGGCAAAAAACAAAGTAAAAGCCGTTAGAAATGAATGGGAGAATTGGACGTCCATGGACGTCAATGGCGGCACCTTTCATAATTGTTAATGGAATCGGGGAAGTTTGGGGGACACGTCCTAATGATATCTAGTCATTTTCTGTTGATTTGGGGAAAAAAAAAAAATTCCCATTGAAAATGAATGGGAAAAATTTTGGACGTCCATGGACGTCAATGGTATCAACTTACATAAGCGTCAATGGAATCCAAGTACATTGGCATCAATAAAATGAACAAACATGAAGAAATGCCATTGGAAATGAATGGGAAGTTTAGACGTCCATGAACGTCAATGGCATCACCCTCCATAAGCGGCAATGCAATCGGGGACATTTGGGGGAAACGTCCTAATGATATCTAGTCATTTTCTGTTGATTTGGGAAAAAAAAAAAAAAATCCCATTGAAAATGAATGGGAAAAATTTTGGACGTCCATGGACGTCAATGGTATCAACTTACATAAGCGTCAATGGAATCCAAGTACATTGGCATCAATAAAATGAACAAACATGAAGAAATGGCTTTGGAAATGATTGGGAAGTTTGGACGTCCATGGACGTCAATGGCATCACCCCCTATAAGCGGTAATGCAATCGGGGACATTTGGGGGACACGTCCTAATGATATCTAGTCATTTTCTGTTGATTTGGGGAAAAAAAAAAATTCCCATTGAAAATGAATGGGAAAAATTTTGGACGTCCATGGACGTCAATGGTATCAACTTACATAACCGTCAATGGAATCCAAGTACATTGGCATCAAAAGAATGAACAAACATGAAGAAATGCCATTGGAAATGAATGGGAAGTTTGGACGTCCCTGGACGTCAATGGCATCACCCTCCATAAGTAGCAATGCAATCGGGGACATTTGGGGGACAGGTCCTATTGATATCTAGTCATTTTCTGTTGATTTGGGGAAAAAAAAAAATTTCCCATTGAAAATGAATGGGAAAAATTTTGGACGTCCATGGACGTCAATGGTATCAACTTACATAAGCGTCAATGGAATCCAAGTACATTGGCATCAATAAAATGAACACACATGAAGAAATGCCATTGGAAATGAATGGGAAGTTTAGACGTCCATGAACGTCAATGGCATCACCCTCCATAAGCGGCAATGCAATCGGGGACATTTGGGGGAAACGTCCTAATGATATCTAGTCATTTTCTGTTGATTTGGGAAAAAAAAAAAAAAATCCCATTGAAAATGAATGGGAAAAATTTTGGACGTCCATGGACGTCAATGGTATCAACTTACATAAGCGTCAATGGAATCCAAGTACATTGGCATCAATAAAATGAACAAACATGAAGAAATGGCTTTGGAAATGATTGGGAAGTTTGGACGTCCATGGACGTCAATGGCATCACCCCCCATAAGCGGTAATGCAATCGGGGACATTTGGGGGACACGTCCTAATGATATCTAGTCATTTTCTGTTGATTTGGGGAAAAAAAAAAATTCCCATTGAAAATGAATGGGAAAAATTTTGGACGTCCATGGACGTCAATGGTATCAACTTACATAACCGTCAATGGAATCCAAGTACATTGGCATCAAAAGAATGAACAAACATGAAGAAATGCCATTGGAAATGAATGGGAAGTTTGGACGTCCCTGGACGTCAATGGCATCACCCTCCATAAGTAGCAATGCAATCGGGGACATTTGGGGGACAGGTCCTATTGATATCTAGTCATTTTCTGTTGATTTGGGGAAAAAAAAAAATTTCCCATTGAAAATGAATGGGTAAAATTTTGGACGTCCATGGACGTCAATGGCAGCACCCCCCATAAGCGTCAATGGAATTGGGGACGTTTGGGATATACGTCCTATTGATATCTGGTCATTTTCTGTTGATTTGGAGAAATGTAGTTTTTTCCCCATTGAAAATGAATGGGAAAAATTTTGGACGTCCATGTAAGTCAATGGCGGCACCCTTCATAAGCGTCAATGGAATTGGGGAAGTTTGGGGGACACGTCCTATTGATATCTGGTCATTTTCTGTTGATTTGGGGTAATTTTGTTTTTTCCCCATTGAAAATGAATGGGAAAAATTTTGGACGTCCATGGCAGTCAATGGCATCGACATCTATATAATCAGTTGAATCCAAGTACATTGGCATCAGTAGATTTGACATGCATGGCCGTCAATGGCATCAATGCAATGTAAATTCCATTGGAAATCCCATTGGAAGTGAATGGGACTTTTCCCATTCGAAATGAATGGGATAGTTTTTGGCAAATTTCCGAGGAAGCGTAATTTTTTTCCAAATTCTGTATACAACTTTTATGGCCCTCACCGTCCCGGAATTTTTGATGCCCAAATTATGTGATTTGGTCAAAAATTGTAGGACTAGATACATTTTGAAACTTTTTTTTTTTTCACGGAAAATTGCCGTTTACGGACGAACGGAAAAATTTTCGGGGCCATTTGTAAAGTTTCCTGTGTCACGCGAAAATTCCGGTCGTGCCGATACTTGAACGGTGCCGATCGGTCTAACGGTTCGGGCTGTGAAGCGCGCGTTTTTTTTCCATTCAAAATGAATAGGAAAGTTTTTGGCAAATTTCCGGGGAACCGTAAATTTTTGCCAAATTCTGTATACAACTTTTATGCCCCTCACCGTCCCGGAATTTTTGATGCCCAAATTATGTGATTTGGTCAAAAATTGTAGGACTAGATACATTTTGAAACTTTTTTTATTTTTCGGAAAATTGCCGTTTACGGGCGAACGGAAAATTTTTCGTGGCGGTTTGAAAAATTCCCATCGTCACGCGAAAAATCCGGTCGTGCCGATACTTCAACGGTGCCGATCGGTGCTACGGTTTGGGCTGTGCGTTGGCTCAAAAAAACGCGGAGAATTATTGAATAATAATAATAATAACTAGAAACTGCAATTTCGGGAGAAATTACACACCTTGGTCTTTCCTCTGTGGAGATACAAATCTTAGCCCCACTCAGGTCTATCAATAGAATGGACCATAATGCCAGTCAATGGCACTAAACAAAGTAAAAGCCATTAGAAAAGATTGGGAGAATTGGACGTCCATGGCCGTCAATGGCATCACCCTCCATAAGCGGCAATCCAATCAGGGACATTTGGGGGACACGTCCTAATGATATTTAGTCATTTTCTGTTGATTTGGGAAAAAAAAAAAAAATTCCCATTGAAAATGAATGGGAAAAATTTTGGACGTCCATGGACGTCAATGGTATCAACTTACATAAGCGTCAATGGAATCCAAGTACATTGGCATCAATAGAATGAACAAACATGAAGAAATGCCATTGGAATTAATGGGAAGTTTGGACGTCCATGAACGTCAATGGCATCACCCTCCATAAGCGGCAATGCAATCGGGGACATTTGGGGGACACGTCCTAATGATATCTAGTCATTTTCTGTTGATTTGGGGAAAAAAAAAAAATTCCCATTGAATATGAATGGGAAAAATTTTGGACGTCCATGGACGTCAATGGTATCAACTGACATAAGCGTCAATGGAATCCAAGTACATTGGCATCAATAAAATGAACAAACATGAAGAAATGCCATTGGAAATGAATGGGAAGTTTGGACGTCCATGAACGTCAATGGCATCACCCTCCATAAGCGGCAATGCAATCGGGGACATTTGGGGGACACGTCCTAATGATATCTAGTCATTTTCTGTTGATTTGGGAAAAAAAAAAAAAATCCCATTGAAAATGAATGGGAAAAATTTTTGACGTCCATGGACGTCAATGGTATCAACTTACATAAGCGTCAATGGAATCCAAGTACATTGGCATCAATAGAATGAACAAACATGAAGAAATGCCTTTGGAAATGAATGGGAAGTTTGGACGTCCATGGACGTCAATGGCATCACCCCCCATAAGCGGCAATGCAATCGGGGACATTTGGGGGACACGTCCTAATGATATCTAGTCATTTTCTGTTGATTTGGGGAAAAAAAAAATTTCCCATTGAAAATGAATGGGAAAAATTTTGGACGTCCATGGACGTCAATGGTATCAACTTACATAAGCGTCAATGGAATCCAAGTACATTGGCATCAATAGAATGAACAAACATGAAGAAATGCCATTGGAAATTAATGGGAAGTTTGGACGTCCGTGGACGTCAATGGCATCACCCTCCATAAGCAGCAATGCAATCGGGCACATTTTGGGGGAAACGTCCTATTGATATCTAGTCATTTTCTGTTGATTTGGGGGAAAAAAAAAATTTCCCATTGAAAATGAATGGGAAAAATTTTGGACGTCCATGGACGTCAATGGTGTCAACTTACTTAAGCGTCAATGGAATCCAAGTACATTGGCATCAAAAGAATGAACAAACATGAAGAAATGCCATTGGAAATGAATGGGAAGTTTGGACGTCCCTGGACGTCAATGGCATCACCCTCCATAAGCAGCAATGCAATCGGGGACATTTGGGGGACACGTCCTATTGATATCTAGTCATTTTCTGTTGATATGGGGAAAAAAAAAAATTTCCCATTGAAAATGAATGGGAAAAATTTTGGACGTCCATGGACGTCAATGGCAGCACCCTCCATAAGCGTCAATGGAGTTGGGGACGTTTGGGATATACGTCCTATTGATATCTGGTCATTTTCTGTTGATTTGGAGAAATTTAGTTTTTTCCCCATTGAAAATGAATGGGAAAATTTTTGGACGTCCATGGAAGTCAATGGTGGCACCCTTCATAAGCGTCAATGGAATTGGGGAAGTTTGGGGGACACGTCCTATTGATATCTGGTCATTTTCTGTTGATTTGGGGAAATTTTGTTTTTTCCCCATTGAAAATGAATGGGAAAAATTTTGGACGTCCATGGCCGTCAATGGCATCGACATCCATATAGTCAATTGAATCCAAGTACATTGGCATCAGTAGATTCGACATGCATGGCCGTCAATGGCATCAATGCAATGTAAATTCCATTGGAAATCCCATTGGAAGTGAATGGGAACTTTTCCCATTCGAAATGAATGGGATAGTTTTTGGCAAATTTCCGAGGAAGCGTAATTTTTTTCCAAATTCTGTATACAACTTTTATGCCCCTCACCGTCCCGGAATTTTTGATGGCCAAATTATGTGATTTGGTCAAAAATTGTAGGACTAGATACATTTTGAAAGTTTTTTTTTTTTCACGGAAAATTGCCGTTTACGGACGAACGGAAAAATTTTCGGGGCCATTTGTAAAGTTTCCTGTGTCACGCTAAAATTCCGGTCGTGCCGATACTTGAACGGTGCCGATCGGTCTAACGGTTCGGGCTGTGAAGCGCGCGTTTTTTTTCCATTCAAAATGAATAGGAAAGTTTTTGGCAAATTTCCGGGGAACCGTAAATTTTTGCCAAATTCTGTATACAACTTTTATGCCCCTCACCGTCCCGGAATTTTTGATGCCCAAATTATGTGATTTGGTCAAAAATTGTAGGACTAGATACATTTTGAAACTTTTTTTGTTTTTCGGAAAATTGCCGTTTACGGGCGAACGGAAAATTTTTCGTGGCGGTTTGAAAAATTCCCATCGTCACGCGAAAATTCCGGTCGTGCCGATACTTGAACTGTGCCGATCGGTGCTACGGTTTGGGCTGTGCGTTGGCTCAAAAAAACGCGGAGAATAAGATGAATAAATAATAAGTACAATAAAGTTGCACAACAACATAACCTTGTTCTTTCCTTCAGAAAGACCAAGGTAACTAGAAACTGCAATTTCGGGAGAAATTACACACCTTGGTCTTTCCTCTGTGGAGATACAAATCTTAGCCCCACTCAGGTCTATCAATAGAATGGACCATAATGCCAGTCATTGGCACTAAACAAAGTTAAAGCCATTAGAAAAGATTGGGAGAATTGGACGTCCATGTCCGTCAATGGCAGCACCCTCCATAATTGTTAATGGAATCGGGGAAGTTTGGGGGACACGTCCTATTGATATGTAGTCATTTTCTGTTGATTTGGGAAAAAAAAAAAAATCCCCATTGAAAATGAATGGGAAAAATTTTGGACGTCCATGGACGTCAATGGTATCAACTTACATAAGCGTCAATGGAATCCAAGTACATTGGCATCAATAGAATGAACAAACATGAAGAAATGCCATTGGAAATGAATGGAAATTTTGGACGTCCATGGACGTCAATGGCATCACCCTCCATAAGCGGCAATGCAATCGGGGACATTTGGGGGACACGTCCTAATGATATCTAGTCATTTTTTGTTGATTTTGGGGGAAAAAAAAAAATTCCCATTGAAAATGAATGGGAAAAATTTTGGACGTCCATGGACGTCAATGGTATCAACTTACATAGGCGTCAATGGAATCCAAGTACATTGGCATCAATAGAATGAACAAACATGAAGAAATGCCATTGGAAATGAATGGGAAGTTTGGACGTCCATGAACGTCAATGGCATCACCCTCCATAAGCGTAAATGGAATTGGGGACGTTTGGGGTATACGTCCTATTAATATCTGGTCATTTTCTGTTGATTTGGGGAAATTTAGTTTTTTCCCCATTGAAAATGAATGGGAAAATTTTTGGACGTCCATGGACGTCAATGGCAGCACCCCCTATAAGCATCAATGGAGTTCGGAACGTTTGGGGGAGACGTACTATTGATAACTGGTCATTTTCTGATGATTTGGGGAAATTTAGTTTTTTCCCCATTGAAAATGAATGGGAAAAATTTTGGACGTCCATGGACGTCAATGGCAGCACCCCCCATAAGCGTCAATGGAGTTGGGGACGTTTGGGGTATACGTCCTATTAATATCTGGTCATTTTCTGTTGATTTGGGGAAATTTAGTTTTTTCCCCATTGAAAATGAATGGGAAAAATTTTGGACGTCCATGGCCGTCAATGGCATCGACATCCATATAGTCAAATGAATCCAAGTACATTGGCATCAATAGATTCGACATGCATGGCCGTCAATGGCATCAATGCAATGTAAAGTCCATTGGAAATACTATTGAAAGTGAATGGGAACTTTTCCCATTGGAAATGAATGGGATAGTTTTTGGCAAATATCCGGAGAACCGTAAATTTTTTCCAAATTCTGTATACAATCTTTATGCCCCCCACCGTCCCGGAATTTTTGATGTCCAAATTATGTGATTTGGTCAAAAATTGTAGGACAAGTAGCGTTTTGAAAAAGTTGTAAAAAATCGGAAAATTGCCGTTTACGGGCGAACGAAAAAATTTTCGGGGTCGTTTGAAAAATTCCCATCGTCGCGCGAAAATTCCGGTCGTGTCGATACTTGAACGGTGCCGATCGGTGGTACGGTTCGGGCTGCGCGGCGCGCCGAAAAAACGCGGAGAAACCATTGCATAATAATAATAATAATAAAGTTGTAGAATAACATAACCTTGTTCTTTCTTTCAGAAAGACCAAGGTAATAATAATAATAAGAACAATAAAGTTGCACAATAACAATACCTTGTTCTTTCTTTCAGAAAGACCAAGGTAATAACTAGAAACTGCAATTTCGGGAGAAATTACACCTTGGTCTTTCCTCTGTGGAGATACAAATCTTAGCCCCACTCAGGTCTATCAATAGAATGGACCATAATGCCAGTCAATGGCACTAAACAAAGTAAAAGCCATTAGAAAAGATTGGGAGAATTGGACGTCCATGGCCGTCAATGGCGGCACCCTTCATAAGCGTCAATGGAATTGGAGAAGTTTGGGGGACACGTCCTATTGATATCTGGTCATTTTTTGTTGATTTGGGGAAAAAAAAAAAATTCCCATTGAAAATGAATGGGAAAAATTTTGGACGTCCATGGACGTCAATGGTATCAACTTACATAAGCGTCAATGGAATCCAAGTACATTGGCATCAATAGAATGAACAAACATGAAGAAATGCCATTGGAAATGAATGGGAAGTTTGGACGTCCATGGACGTCAATGGCATCACCCTCCATAAGCGCCAATCCAATCGGGGACATTTGGGGGACACGTCCTATTGATATCTGGTCATTTTTTGTTGATTTGGGGAAAAAAAAAAAATTCCCATTGAAAATGAATGGGAAAAATTTTGGACGTCCATGGACGTCAATGGTATCAACTTACATAAGCGTCAATGGAATCCAAGTACATTGGCATCAATAGAATGAACAAACATGAAGAAATGCCATTGGAAATGAATGGGAAGTTTGGACGTCCATGAACGTCAATGGCATCACCCTCCATAAGCAGCAATGCAATCGGGGACATTTGGGGGACACGTCCTAATGATGTCTAGTCATTTTCTGTTAATTTGGGGAAAAAAAAAAATTTCCCATTGAAAATGAATGGGAAAATTTTTGGACGTCCATGGACGTCAATGGCAGCACCCCCCATAAGCGTCAATGGAGTTGGGGACGTTTGGGGTATACGTCCTATTAATATCTGGTCATTTTCTGTTGATTTGGGGAAATTTAGTTTTTTCCCCATTGAAAATGAATGGGAAAATTTTTGGACGTCCATGGACGTCAATGGCAGCACCCCCTATAAGCGTCAATGGAGTTCGGAACGTTTGGGGTATACGTCCTATTAATATCTGGTCATTTTCTGATGATTTGGGGAAATTTAGTTTTTTCCCCATTGAAAATGAATGGGAAAAATTTTGGACGTCCATGGCCGTCAATGGCAGAACCCCCTATAAGCGTCAATGGAGTTGGGGACGTTTGGGGGACACGTCCTATTGATATCTGGTCATTTTCTGTTGATTTGGGGAAATGTAGTTTTTTCCCCATTGAAAATGAATGGGAAAAATTTTGGACGTCCATGGCCGTCATTGGCATCGACATCCATATAGTCAATTGAATCCAAGTACATTGGCATCAATAGATTCGACATGCATGGCCGTCAATGGCATCAATGATGTAAATTCCAATGGAAATCCCATTGGAAGTGAATGGGAAATTTTCCCATTAGAAATGAATGGGATAGTTTTTGGCAAATATCCGGGGAACCGTAATTTTTTTCCAAATTCTGTATACAATCTTTATGCCCCCCACCGTCCCGGAATTTTTGATGTCCAATTTATGTGATTTGGTCAAAAATTGTAGGACAAGTAGCGTTTTGAAACTTTTGTTTTTTTTACGGAAAATTGCCGTTTACGGGCAAACGGAAAATTTTTCGGGGCCGTTTGAAAAAGACCCTGCGTCGCACGAAAATTCCGGTCATGCCAAAACTTGAACGATGGCGATCGGTGCTATGGTTCGGGCTGTGAAGCGCACGTTTTTTTTCCATTCAAAATGAATAGGAAAGTTTTTGGCAAATTTCCGGGGAACCGTAAATTTTTGTCAAATTCTGTATACAACTTTTATGCCCCTCACCGTCCCGGAATTTTTGATACCCAAATTATGTGATTTGGTCAAAAATTGTAGGACAAGTAGCGTTTTGAAACTTTTTTTTTTTTTCGGAAATTTGCCGTTTACGGGCGAACGGAAAATTTTTCGGGGCCGTTTGAAAAATTCCCATCGTCGCGCGAAAATTCCGGTCGTGCCGATACTTGAACGGTGCCGATCGGTGTTACGGTTCGGGCTGCGCGGCGCGCCGAAAAAAACGTCAACAATTATTGAATAATAATAATAATAAAGAATAACTAGAAACTGCAATTTCGGGAGAAATTAAACACCTTGGTCTTTCCTCTGTGGAGATACAAATCTTAGCCCCACTCAGGTCTATCAATAGAATGGACCATAATGCCAGTCATTGGCACTAAACAAAGTTAAAGCCATTAGAAAAGATTGGGAGAATTGGACGTCCATGTCCGTCAATGGCAGCACCCTCCATAATTGTTAATGGAATCGGGGAAGTCCTATTGATATGTAGTCATTTTCTGTTGATTTGGGAAAAAAAAAAAATTTCCCATTGAAAATGAATGGGAAAAATTTTGGACGTCCATGGACGTCAATGGTATCAACTTACATAAGCGTCAATGGAATCCAAGTACATTGGCATCAATAAAATGAACAAACATGAAGAAATGCCATTGGAAATGAATGGGAAGTTTGGACGTCCATGAACGTCAATGGCATCACCCTCCATAAGCGGCAATGCAATCGGGGACATTTGGGGGACACGTCCTAATGATATCTAGTCATTTTCTGTTGATTTGGGAAAAAAAAAAAATCCCATTGAAAATGAATGGGAAAAATTTTGGACGTCCATGGACGTCAATGGTATCAACTTACATAAGCGTCAATGGAATCCAAGTACATTGGCATCAATAGAATGAACAAACATGAAGAAATGCCTTTGGAAATGAATGGGAAGTTTGGACGTCCATGGACGTCAATGGCATCACCCCCCATAAGCGGCAATGCAATCGGGGACATTTGGGGGACACGTCCTAATGATATCTAGTCATTTTCTGTTGATTTGAGGAAAAAAAAAAATTTCCCATTGAAAATGAATGGGAAAAATTTTGGACGTCCATGGACGTCAATGGTATCAACTTACATAAGCGTCAATGGAATCCAAGTACATTGGCATCAATAGAATGAACAAACATGAAGAAATGCCATTGGAAATTAATGGGAAGTTTGGACGTCCGTGGACGTCAATGGCATCACCCTCCATAAGCAGCAATGCAATCGGGCACATTTGGGGGAAACGTCCTATTGATATCTAGTCATTTTCTGTTGATTTGGGGAAAAAAAAAAAAATTCCCATTGAAAATGAATGGGAAAAATTTTGGACGTCCATGGACGTCAATGGTATCAACTTACATAAGCGTCAATGGAATCCAAGTACATTGGCATCAATAGAATGAACAAACATGAAGAAATGCCATTGGAAATAAATGGGAAGTTTGGACGTCCATGAACGTCAATGGCATCACCCTCCGTAAGCGGCAATGCAATCGGGGACATTTGGGGGACACGTCCTAATGATATCCAGTCATTTTCTGTTGATTTGGGGAAAAAAAAAAAATTCCCATTGAAAATGAATGGGAAAAATTTTGGACGTCCATGGACGTCAATGGTATCAACTTACATAAGCGTCAATGGAATCCAAGTACATTGGCATCAATAGAATGAACAAACATGAAGAAATGCCATTGGAAATGAATGGAAATTTTGGACGTCCATGGACGTCAATGGCATCACCCTCCATAAGCGGCAATGCAATCGGGGACATTTGGGGGACACGTCCTAATGATATCTAGTCATTTTTTGTTGATTTTGGGGAAAAAAAAAAAAATTCCCATTGAAAATGAATGGGAAAAATTTTGGACGTCCATGGACGTCAATGGTATCAACTTACATAGGCGTCAATGGAATCCAAGTACATTGGCATCAATAGAATGAACAAACATGAAGAAATGCCATTGGAAATGAATGGGAAGTTTGGACGTCCATGAACGTCAATGGCATCACCCTCCATAAGCGTAAATGGAATTGGGGACGTTTGGGGTATACGTCCTATTAATATCTGGTCATTTTCTGTTGATTTGGGGAAATTTAGTTTTTTCCCCATTGAAAATGAATGGGAAAATTTTTGGACGTCCATGGACGTCAATGGCAGCACCCCTATAAGCGTCAATGGAGTTCGGAACGTTTGGGGGAGACGTACTATTGATAACTGGTCATTTTCTGATGATTTGGGGAAATTTAGTTTTTTCCCCATTGAAAATGAATGGGAAAAATTTTGGACGTCCATGGACGTCAATGGCAGCACCCCCCATAAGCGTCAATGGAGTTGGGGACGTTTGGGGTATACGTCCTATTAATATCTGGTCATTTTCTGTTGATTTGGGGAAATTTAGTTTTTTCCCCATTGAAAATGAATGGGAAAAATTTTGGACGTCCGTGGCCGTCAATGGCATCGACATCCATATAGTCAAATGAATCCAAGTACATTGGCATCAATAGATTCGACATGCATGGCCGTCAATGGCATCAATGCAATGTAAAGTCCATTGGAAATACTATTGAAAGTGAATGGGAACTTTTCCCATTGGAAATGAATGGGATAGTTTTTGGCAAATATCCGGAGAACCGTAAATTTTTTCCAAATTCTGTATACAATCTTTATGCCCCCCACCGTCCCGGAATTTTTGATGTCCAAATTATGTGATTTGGTCAAAAATTGTAGGACAAGTAGCGTTTTGAAAAAGTTGTAAAAAATCGGAAAATTGCCGTTTACGGGCGAACGAAAAATTTTTCGGGGTCGTTTGAAAAATTCCCATCGTCGCGCGAAAATTCCGGTCGTGTCGATACTTGAACGGTGCCGATCGGTGGTACGGTTCGGGCTGCGCGGCGCGCCGAAAAAACGCGGAGAAACCATTGCATAATAATAATAATAACTAGAAACTGCAATTTCGGGAGAAATTACACCTTGGTCTTTCCTCTGTGGAGATACAGATCTTAGCCCCACTCAGGTCTATCAATAGAATGGATCATAATGGCAAACAATGGCACAAAACAAAGTAAAAGCCATTTGAAATGATTTGGAGAATTGGACGTCCATGGACGTCAATTGCATCACCCTCCATAAGCGGCAATGCAATCGGGGACATTTGGGGTACACGTCCTTTTGATATCTAGTCATTTTCTGTTTATTTGGGGAAAAAAAAAAATCCCATTGAAAATGAATGGGAAAATATTTGGACGTCCATGGACGTCAATGGTATCAACTTACATAAGTGTCAATGGAATCCAAGTACATTGGCATCAATAGAATGAACAAACATGAAGAAATGTCATTGGAAATTAATGGGAAGTTTGGACGTCCGTGGACGTCAATGGCATCACCCTCCATAAGCAGCAATGCAATCGGGGACATTTGGTGGAAACGTCCTATTGATACCTAGTCATTTTCTGTTGATTTGGGGAAAAAAAAAAATTCCCACTGAAAATGAATGGGAAAATTTTTGGACGTCCATGGACGTCAATGGTATCAACTTACATAAGCGTCAATGGAATCCAAGTACATTGGCATCAATAGAATGAACAAACATGAAGAAATGCCATTGGAAATGAATGGGAAGTTTGGACGTCCATGGACGTCAATGGCATCACCCTCCATAAGAGGCAATGCAATCGGGGACATTTGGGCGACACGTCCTATTGATATCTAGTCATTTTCTGTTGATTTGGGGAAAAAAAAAAAATTCCCATTGAAAATGAATGGGAAAAATTTTGGACGTCCATGGACGTCAATGGTATCAACTTACATAAGCGTCAATGGAATCCAAGTACATTGGCATCAATAGAATGAACAAACATGAAGAAATGCCATTGGAAATGAATGGGAAGTTTGGACGTCCATGGACGTCAATGGCATCACCCTCCATAAGCGTAAATGGAATTGGGGACGTTTGGGGTATACGTCCTATTAATATCTGGTCATTTTCTGTTAATTTGGGGAAATTTAGTTTTTTCCCCATTGAAAATGAATGGGAAAATTTTTGGACGTCCATGGACGTCAATGGCAGCACCCCCTATAAGCGTCAATGGAGTTCAGAACGTTTGGGGGAGACCTACTATTGATAACTGGTCATTTTCTGATGATTTGGGGAAATTTAGTTTTTTCCCCATTGAAAATGAATGGGAAAAATTTTGGACGTCCATGGACGTCAATGGCAGCACCCCCCATAAGCGTCAATGGAGTTGGGAACGTTTGGGGTATACGTCCTATTAATATCTGGTCATTTTCTGTTGATTTGGGGAAATTGAGTTTTTTCCCCATTGAAAATGAATGGGAAAAATTTTGGACGTCCATGGCCGTCAATGGCATCGACATCCATATAGTCAAATGAATCCAAGTACATTGGCATCAAGAGATTCGACATGCATGGCCGTCAATGGCATCAATGCAATGTAAAGTCCACTGGAAATACTATTGAAAGTGAATGGGAACTTTTCCCATTGGAAATGAATGGGATAGTTTTTGGCAAATATCCGGAGAACCGTAAATTTTTTCCAAATTCTGTATACAATCTTTATGCCCCCCACCGTCCCGGAATTTTTGATGTCCAAATTATGTGATTTGGTCAAAAATTGTAGGACAAGTAGCGTTTTGAAAAAGTTGTAAAAAATCGGAAAATTGCCGTTTACGGGCGAACGAAAAATTTTTCGGGGTCGTTTGAAAAATTCCCATCGTCGCGCGAAAATTCCGGTCATGTCGATACTTGAACGGTGCCGATCGGTGGTACGGTTCGGGCTGCGCGGCGCGCCGAAAAAACGCGGAGAAACCATTGCATAATAATAATAACTAGAAACTGCAATTTCGGGAGAAATTACACACCTTGGTCTTTCCTCAGTGGAGATACAGATCTTAGCCCCACTCAGGTCTATCAATAGAATGGACCATAATGCCAGTCAATGGCACTAAACAAAGTAAAAGCCATTAGAAAAGATTGGGAGAATTGGACGTCCATGGCCGTCAATGGCATCACCCTCCATAAGCGGCAATCCAATCGGGGACATTTGGGGGACACGTCCTATTGATATCTAGTCATTTTCTGTTGATTTGGGGAAAAAAAAAAAATTCCCATTGAAAATGAATGGGAAAAATTTTGGACGTCCATGGACGTCAATGGTATCAACTTACATAAGCGTCAATGGAATCCAAGTACATTGGCATCAATAGAATGAACAAACATGAAGAAATGCCATTGGAAATGAATGGGAAGTTTGGACGTCCGTGGCCGTCAATGGCATCACCCTCCATAAGAGGCAATGCAATCGGGGACATTTGGGGGACACGTCCTATTGATATCTAGTCATTTTCTGTTGATTTGGGGAAAAAAAAAAAATTCCCATTGAAAATGAATGGGAAAAATTTTGGACGTCCATGGACGTCAATGGTATCAACTTACATAAGCGTCAATGGAATCCAAGTACATTGGCATCAATAGAATGAACAAACATGAAGAAATGCCATTGGGATTTAATGGGAAGTTTGGACGTCCATGAACGTCAATGGCATCACCCTCCATAAGCGGCAATGCAATCGGTGACATTTGGGGGACACGTCCTAATGATATCTAGTCATTTTCTGTTGATTTGGGGAAAAAAAAAAATTTCCCATTGAAAATGAATGGGAAAAATTTTGGACGTCTATGGACGTCAATGGTATCAACTTACATAAGCGTCAATGGAATCTAAGTACATTGGCATCAATAGAATGAACAAACATGAAGAAATGCCATTGGAATAAATGGGAAGTTTGGACGTCCCTGGACGTCAATGGCATCACCCTCCATAAGCAGTAATGCAATTGGGGACATTTGGGGGACACGTCCTATTGATATCTAGTCATTTTCTGTTGATTTGGGGAAAAAAAAAAATTCCCATTGAAAATGAATGGGTAAAATTTTGGACGTCCATGGACGTCAATGGCATTACCCTCCATAAGCGGCAATGCAATCGGGGACATTTGGGGGACACGTCCTAATGATATCTAGTCATTTTCTGTTGATTTGGGGAAAAAAAAAAAATTCCCATTGAAAATGAATGGGTAAAATTTTGGACGTCCATGGACGTCATTGGCATCACCCTCCATAAGCGTAAATGGAATTGGGGAAGTTTGGGGGACACGTCCTATTGATATCTGGTCATTTTCTGTTGATTTGGGGAAATGTAGTTTTTTCCCCATTGAAAATGAATGGGAAAAATTTTGGACGTCCATGGCCGTCAATGGCATCGACATCCATATAGCCAATTGAATCCAAGTACATTGGCATCAATAGATTCGACATGCATGGCCGTCAATGGCATCAATGCAATGTAAATTCCATTGAAATCCCATTGAAGTGAATGGGAACTTTTCCCATTAGAAATGAATGGGAGAGTTTTTGGCAAATTTCCGGGGAACCGTAAATTTTTTCCAAATTCTGTATACAACTTTTATGCCCCTCACCGTCCCGGAATTTTTGATACCCAAATTATGTGATTTGGTCAAAAATTGTAGGACTAGATACATTTTTAAACTTTTTTTTTTTTTCGGAAAATTGCCGTTTACGGGCGAACGGAAAATTTTTCGTGGCGTTTTGAAAAATTCCCATCGTCACGCGATAATTCCGGTCATGCCGATACTTGAACGGTGCCGATCGGGGCTACGGTTTGGGCTGTGCGTTGGCTCAAAAAAACGCGGAGAATAAGATGAATAATAATAATAACTAGAAACTGCAATTTCGGGAGAAATTACACACCTTGGTCTTTCCTCTGTGGAGATACAGATCTTAGCCCCACTCAGGTCTATCAATAGAATGGACCATAATGCCAGTCAATGGCACTAAACAAAGTAAAAGCCATTAGAAAAGATTGGGAGAATTGGACGTCCATGGCCGTCAATGGCATCACCCTCCATAAGCGGCAATGCAATCGGGGACATTTGGGGGACAGGTCCTATTGATATCTAGTCATTTTCTGTTGATTTGGGGAAAAAAAAAAAATTCCCATTGAAAATGAATGGGTAAAATTTTGGACGTCCATGGACGTCAATGGCAGCACCCCCCATAAGCGTCAATGGAGTTGGGGACGTTTGGGGTATACGTCCTATTGATATCTGGTCATTTTCTGTTGATTTGGAGAAATTTAGTTTTTTCCCCATTGAAAATGAATGGGAAAAATTTTGGACGTCCATGGAAGTCAATGGCGGCACGCTTCATAAGCGTCAATGGAATTGGGGAAGTTTGGGGGACACGTCCTATTGATATCTGGTCATTTTCTGTTGATTTGGGGTAATTTTGTTTTTTCCCCATTGAAAATGAATGGGAAAAATTTTGGACGTCCATGGCAGTCAATGGCATCGACATCCATATAATCAATTGAATCCAAGTACATTGGCATCAGTAGATTCGACATGCATGGCCGTCAATGGCATCAATGCAATGTAAATTCCATTGGAAATCCCATTGGAAGTGAATGGGACTTTTCCCATTCGAAATGAATGGGATAGTTTTTGGCAAATTTCCGAGGAAGCGTAATTTTTTTCCAAATTCTGTATACAACTTTTATGCCCCTCACCGTCCCGGAATTTTTGATGCCCAAATTATGTGATTTGGTCAAAAATTGTAGGACTAGATACATTTTGAAACTTTTTTTTTTTTCACGGAAAATTGCCGTTTACGGACGAACGGAAAAATTTTCCGGGCCATTTGTAAAGTTTCCTGTGTCACGCGAAAATTCCGGTCGTGCCGATACTTGAACGGTGCCGATCGGTCTAACGGTTCGGGCTGTGAAGCGCGCGTTTTTTTTCCATTCAAAATGAATAGGAAAGTTTTTGGCAAATTTCCGGGGAACCGTAAATTTTTGCCAAATTCTGTATACAACTTTTATGCCCCTCACCGTCCCGGAATTTTTGATGCCCAAATTATGTGATTTGGTCAAAAATTGTAGGACTAGATACATTTTGAAACTTTTTTTATTTTTCGGAAAATTGCCGTTTACGGGCGAACGGAAAATTTTTCGTGGCGGTTTGAAAAATTCCCATCGTCACGCGAAAATTCCGGTCGTGCCGATACTTGAACTGTGCCGATCGGTGCTACGGTTTGGGCTGTGCGTTGGCTCAAAAAAACGCGGAGAATAAGATGAATAAATAATAAGTACAACTAGAAACTGCAATTTCGGGAGAAATTACACACCTTGGTCTTTCCTCTGTGGAGATACAGATCTTAGCCCCACTCAGGTCTATCAATAGAATGGATCATAATGCCAGTCATTGGCACTAAACATAGTTAAAGCCATTAGAAAAGATTGGGAGAATTGGACGTCCATGTCCGTCAATGGCAGCACCCTCCATAATTGTTAATGGAATTGGGGAAGTTTGGGGGACACGTCCTATTGATATCTAGTCATTTTCTGTTGATTTGGGAAAAAAAAAAAATTCCCATTGAAAATGAATGGGAAAAATTTTGGACGTCCATGGACGTCAATGGTATCAACTTACATAAGCGTCAATGGAATCCAAGTACATTGGCATCAATAAAATGAACAAACATGAAGAAATGCCATTGGAAATGAATGGGAAGTTTGGACGTCCATGAACGTCAATGGCATCACCCTCCATAAGCGGCAATGCAATCGGGGACATTTGGGGGACACGTCCTAATGATATCTAGTCATTTTCTGTTGATTTGGGGAAAAAAAAAAAAATCCCATTGAAAATGAATGGGAAAAATTTTGGACGTCCATGGACGTCAATGGTATCAACTTACATAAGCGTGAATGGAATCCAAGTACATTGGCATCAATAGAATGAACAAACATGAAGAAATGCCTTTGGAAATGAATGGGAAGTTTGGACGTCCATGGACGTCAATGGCATCACCCCCCATAAGCGGCAATGCAATCGGGGACATTTGGGGGACACGTCCTAATGATATCTAGTCATTTTCTGTTGATTTGGGGAAAAAAAAAAAAATTCCCATTGAAAATGAATGGGAAAAATTTTGGACGTCCATGGACGTCAATGGTATCAACTTACATAAGCGTCAATGGAATCCAAGTACATTGGCATCAATAGAATGAACAAACATGAAGAAATGCCATTGGAAATTAATGGGAAGTTTGGACGTCCGTGGACGTCAATGGCATCACCCTCCATAAGCAGCAATGCAATCGGGCACATTTGGGGGAAACGTCCTATTGATATCTAGTCATTTTCTGTTGATTTGGGGAAAAAAAAAAAATTCCCATTGAAAATGAATGGGAAAAATTTTGGACGTCCATGGACGTCAATGGTATAAACTTACATAAGCGTCAATGGAATCCAAGTACATTGGCATCAAAAGAATGAACAAACATGAAGAAATGCCATTGGTATTTAATGGGAAGTTTGGACGTCCATGGACGTCAATGGCATCACCCCCCATAAGCGGCAATGCAATCGGGGACATTTGGGGGACACGTCCTAATGATATCTAGTCATTTTCTGTTGATTTGGGGAAAAAAAAAAAATTCCCATTGAAAATGAATGGGAAAAATTTTGGACGTCCATGGACGTCAATGGTATCAACTTACATAAGCGTCAATGGAATCCAAGTACATTGGCATCAATAGAATGAACAAACATGAAGAAATGCCATTGGAAATGAATGGGAAGTTTGGACGTCCGTGGACGTCAATGGCATCACCCTCCATAAGCAGCAATGCAATCGGGCACATTTGGGGGAAACGTCCTATTGATATCTAGTCATTTTCTGTTGATTTGGGGAAAAAAAAAAAATTCCCATTGAAAATGAATGGGAAAAATTTTGGACGTCCATGGACGTCAATGGTATAAACTTACATAAGCGTCAATGGAATCCAAGTACATTGGCATCAAAAGAATGAACAAACATGAAGAAATGCCATTGGAAATGAATGGGAAGTTTGGACGTCCCTGGACGTCAATGGCATCACCCTCCATAAGCAGCAATTCAATCGGGGACATTTGGGGGACAGGTCCTATTGATATGTAGTCATTTTCTGTTGATTTGGGGAAAAAAAAAAAATTCCCATTGAAAATGAATGGGTAAAATTTTGGACGTCCATGGACGTCAATGGCAGCACCCCCCATAAGCGTCAATGGAATTGGGGACGTTTGGGATATACGTCCTATTGATATCTGGTCATTTTCTGTTGATTTGGAGAAATTTAGTTTTTTCCCCATTGAAAATGAATGGGAAAAATTTTGGACGTCCATGTAAGTCAATGGCGGCACCCTTCATAAGCGTCAATGGAATTGGGGAAGTTTGGGGGACACGTCCTATTGATATCTGGTCATTTTCTGTTGATTTGGGGTAATTTTGTTTTTTCCCCATTGAAAATGAATGGGAAAAATTTTGGACGTCCATGGCAGTCAATGGCATCGACATCCATATAATCAATTGAATCCAAGTACATTGGCATCAGTAGATTCGACATGCATGGCCGTCAATGGCATCAATGCAATGTAAATTCCATTGGAAATCCCACTGGAAGTGAATGGGACTTTTCCCATTCGAAATGAATGGGATAGTTTTTGGCAAATTTCCGAGGAAGCGTAATTTTTTTCCAAATTCTGTATACAACTTTTATGCCCCTCACCGTCCCGGAATTTTTGATGCCCAAATTATGTGATTTGGTCAAAAATTGTAGGACTAGATACATTTTGAAACTTTTTTTTTTTTCACGGAAAATTGCCGTTTACGGACGAACGGAAAAATTTTCGGGGCCATTTGTAAAGTTTCCTGTGTCACGCGAAAATTCCGGTCGTGCCGATACTTGAACGGTGCCGATCGGTCTAACGGTTCGGGCTGTGAAGCGCGCGTTTTTTTTCCATTCAAAATGAATAGGAAAGTTTTTGGCAAATTTCCGGGGAACCGTAAATTTTTGCCAAATTCTGTATACAACTTTTATGCCCCTCACCGTCCCGGAATTTTTGATGCCCAAATTATGTGATTTGGTCAAAAATTGTAGGACTAGATACATTTTGAAACTTTTTTTATTTTTCGGAAAATTGCCGTTTACGGGCGAACGGAAAATTTTTCGTGGCGGTTTGAAAAATTCCCATCGTCACGCGAAAAATCCGGTCGTGCCGATACTTCAACGGTGCCGATCGGTGCTACGGTTTGGGCTGTGCGTTGGCTCAAAAAAACGCGGAGAATTATTGAATAATAATAATAACTAGAAACTGCAATTTCGGGAGAAATTACACACCTTGGTCTTTCCTCTGTGGAGATACAGATCTTAGCCCCACTCAGGTCTATCAATAGAATGGATCATAATGCCAGTCATTGGCAAAAAACAAAGTAAAAGCCGTTAGAAATGAATGGGAGAATTGGACGTCCATGGACGTCAATGGCGGCACCTTTCATAATTGTTAATGGAATCGGGGAAGTTTGGGGGACACGTCCTAATGATATCTAGTCATTTTCTGTTGATTTGGGAAAAAAAAAAAAATTCCCATTGAAAATGAATGGGAAAATTTTTGGACGTCCATGGACGTCAATGGTATCAACTTACATAAGCGTCAATGGAATCCAAGTACATTGGCATCAATAAAATGAACAAACATGAAGAAATGCCATTGGAAATGAATGGGAAGTTTGGACGTCCATGGACGTCAATGGCATCACCCTCCATAAGGGGCAATGCAATCGGGGACATTTGGGGGACACGTCCTAATGATATCTAGTCATTTTCTGATGATTTGGGAAAAAAAAAAAAATTCCCATTGAAAATGAATGGGAAAAATTTTGGACGTCCATGGACGTCAATGGTATAAACTTACATAAGCGTCAATGGAATCCAAGTACATTGGCATCAATAGAATGAACAAACATGAAGAAATGCCTTTGGAAAAAAATGGGAAGTTTGGACGTCCATGGACGTCAATGGCATCACCCCCCATAAGCAGTAATGCAATCGGGGACATTTGGGGGACACGTCCTAATGATATCTAGTCATTTTCTGTTGATTTGGGGAAAAAAAAAAATTTCCCATTGAAAATGAATGGGAAAAATTTTGGACGTCCATGGACGTCAATGGTATCAACTTACATAACCGTCAATGGAATCCAAGTACATTGGCATCAAAAGACTGAACAAACATGAAGAAATGCCATTGGAAATGAATGGGAAGTTTGGACGTCCCTGGACACAATGGCATCACCCTCCATAAGCAGCAATGCAATCGGGGACATTTGGGGGACAGGTCCTATTGATATCTAGTCATTTTCTGTTGATTTGGGGAAAAAAAAAAAAAAATTCCCATTGAAAATGAATGGGAAAAATTTTGGACGTCTATGGACGTCAATGGTATCAACTTACATAAGCGTCAATGGAATCTAAGTACATTGGCATCAATAGAATGAACAAACATGAAGAAATGCCATTGGAATAAATGGGAAGTTTGGACGTCCCTGGACGTCAATGGCATCACCCTCCATAAGCAGCAATGCGATTGGGGACATTTGGGGGACACGTCCTATTGATATCTAGTCATTTTCTGTTGATTTGGGGAAAAAAAAAAATTTCCCATTGAAAATGAATGGGTAAAATTTTGGACGTCCATGGACGTCAATGGCAGCACCCCCCATAAGCGTCAATGGAGTTGGGGACGTTTGGGGTATACGTCCTATTGATATCTGGTCATTTTCTGTTGATTTGGAGAAATGTAGTTTTTTCCCCATTGAAAATGAATGGGAAAAATTTTGGACGTCCATGGAAGTCAATGGCGGCACCCTTCATAAGCGTCAATGGAATTGGGGAAGTTTGGGGGACACGTCCTATTGATATCTGGTCATTTTCTGTTGATTTGGGGTAATTTTGTTTTTTCCCCATTGAAAATGAATGGGAAAAATTTTGGACGTCCATGGCAGTCAATGGCATCGACATCCATATAATCAATTGAATCCAAGTACATTGGCATCAGTAGATTCGACATGCATGGCCGTCAATGGCATCAATGCAATGTAAATTCCATTGGAAATCCCATTGGAAGTGAATGGGACTTTTCCCATTCGAAATGAATGGGATAGTTTTTGGCAAATTTCCGAGGAAGCGTAATTTTTTTCCAAATTCTGTATACAACTTTTATGCCCCTCACCGTCCCGGAATTTTTGATGCCCAAATTATGTGATTTGGTCAAAAATTGTAGGACTAGATACATTTTGAAACTTTTTTTTTTTTCACGGAAAATTGCCGTTTACGGACAAACGGAAAAATTTTCGGGGCCATTTGTAAAGTTTCCTGTGTCACGCGAAAATTCCGGTCGTGCCGATACTTGAACGGTGCCGATCGGTCTAACGGTTCGGGCTGTGAAGCGCGCGTTTTTTTTCCATTCAAAATGAATAGGAAAGTTTTTGGCAAATTTCCGGGGAACCGTAAATTTTTGCCAAATTCTGTATACAACTTTTATGCCCCTCACCGTCCCGGAATTTTTGATGCCCAAATTATGTGATTTGGTCAAAAATTGTAGGACTAGATACATTTTGAAACTTTTTTTATTTTTCGGAAAATTGCCGTTTACGGGCGAACGGAAAATTTTTCGTGGCGGTTTGAAAAATTCCCATCGTCACGCGAAAAATCCGGTCGTGCCGATACTTCAACGGTGCCGATCGGTGCTACGGTTTGGGCTGTGCGTTGGCTCAAAAAAACGCGGAGAATTATTGAATAATAATAATAATAACTAGAAACTGCAATTTCGGGAGAAATTACACACCTTGGTCTTTCCTCTGTGGAGATACAGATCTTAGCCCCACTCAGGTCTATCAATAGAATGGATCATAATGCCAGTCATTGGCACTAAACAAAGTAAAAGCCATTAGAAATGATTGGGAGAATTGGACGTCCGTGGACGTCAATGGCGGCACCACTCATGAGCCTCAATAGAATTGGAGAAGTTTGGGGGGACACGTCCTATTGATATCTGGTCATTTTTTGTTGATTTGGGAAAAAAAAAAAAAATTCCCATTGAAAATGAATGGGAAAATTTTTGGACGTCCATGCACGTCAATGGTATCAACTTACATAGGCGTCAATGGAATCCAAGTACATCGGCATCAATAGAATGAAAAAACATAATTAAATGCCATTAGAAATGAATGGGAAATTTGGACTTCCATAGCCGTCAATGGCGGCACCCTCCATAAGCGTCAATGGAATTGGGGAAGTTTGGGGGACACGTCCTATTGATATCTGGTCATTTTTTGTTGATTTGGGGAAAAAAAAAAAATTCCCATTGAAAATGAATGGGAAAAATTTTGGACGTCCATGGACGTCAATGGTATCAACTTACATAAGCGTCAATGGATACCAAGTACATTGGCATCAATAGAATGAACAAACATGAAGAAATGCCATTGGAAATGAATGGGAAGTTTGGACGTCCATGAACGTCAATGGCATCACCCTCCATAAGCAGCAATGCAATCGGGGACATTTGGGGGACACGTCCTATTGATATCCAGTCATTTTCTGTTGATTTGGGGAAAAAAAAAAAATTCCCATTGAAAATGAATGGGAAAAATTTTGGACGTCCATGGCCGTCAATGGCATCGATATCCATATAGTCAATTGAATCCAAGAACATTGGCATCAATAGATTCGACATGCATGGCCGTCAATGGCAATGCAATGTAAAGTCCATTGGAAATCCTATTGAAAGTGAATGGGAACTTTTCCCATTAGAAATGAATGGGATAGTTTTTGGCAAATATCCGGGGAACCGTAAATTTTTTCCAAATTCTGTATACAACTTTTATGCCCCTCACCGTCCCGGAATTTTTGATGCCCAAATTATGTGATTTGGTCAAAAATTGTAGGACTAGATACATTTTGAAACTTTTTTTTTTTTCACGGAAAATTGCCGTTTACGGACGAACGGAAAATTTTTCGGGGCCATTTGTAAAGTTTCCTGTGTCACGCGAAAATTCCGGTCGTGCCGATACTTGAACGGTGCCGATCGGTCTAACGGTTCGGGCTGTGAAGCGCGCGTTTTTTTTCCATTCAAAATGAATAGGAAAGTTTTTGGCAAATTTCCGGGGAACCGTAAATTTTTGCCAAATTCTGTATACAACTTTTATGCCCCTCACCGTCCCGGAATTTTTGATGCCCAAATTATGTGATTTGGTCAAAAATTGTAGGACTAGATACATTTTGAAACTTTTTTTATTTTTCGGAAAATTGCCGTTTACGGGCGAACGGAAAATTTTTCGTGGCGGTTTGAAAAATTCCCATCGTCACGCGAAAATTCCGGTCGTGCCGATACTTGAACTGTGCCGATCGGTGCTACGGTTTGGGCTGTGCGTTGGCTCAAAAAAACGCGGAGAATAAGATGAATAAATAATAAGTACAATAAAGTTGCACAATAACAATACCTTGTTCTTTCTTTCAGAAAGACCAAGGTAATAATAAGTACAACTAGAAACTGCAATTTCGGGAGAAATTACACACCTTGGTCTTTCCTCTGTGGAGATACAGATCTTAGCCCCACTCAGGTCTATCAATAGAATGGATCATAATGCCAGTCATTGGCAAAAAACAAAGTAAAAGCCGTTAGAAATGAATGGGAGAATTGGACGTCCATGGACGTCAATGGCGGCACCTTTCATAATTGTTAATGGAATCGGGGAAGTTTGGGGGACACGTCCTAATGATATCTAGTCATTTTCTGTTGATTTTGGGAAAAAAAAAAAATCCCATTGAAAATGAATGGGAAAATTTTTGGACGTCCATGGACGTCAATGGTATCAACTTACATAAGCGTCAATGGAATCCAAGTACATTGGCATCAATAGAATGAACAAACATGAAGAAATGCCATTGGAAATGAATGGGAAGTTTGGACGTCCATGGACGTCAATGGCATCACCCCCCATAAGCGGCAATGCAATCGGGGACATTTGGGGGACACGTCCTAATGATATCTAGTCATTTTCTGTTGATTTGGGGAAAAAAAAAAAATTCCCATTGAAAATGAATGGGAAAAATTTTGGACGTCCATGGACGTCAATTGTATCAACTTACATAAGCGTCAATGGATACCAAGTACATTGGCATCAATAGAATGAACAAACATGAAGAAATGCCATTAGAAATTAATGGGAAGTTTGGACGTCCATAGACGTCAATGGCATCACCCTCCATAAGCAGCAATACAATCGGGGACATTTGGGGTACATGTCCTATTGATATATGGTCATTTTTTGTTGATTTGGGAAAAAAAAAAAAAATTCCCATTGAAAATGAATGGGAAAAATTTTGGACGTCCATGGACGTCAATGGTATCAACTTACATAAGCGTCATTGAATACCAAGTACATTGGCATCAATAGAATGAACAAACATGAAGAAATGCCATTAGAAATTAATGGGAAGTTTGGACGTCCATGGCCGTCAATGGCATCACCCTCCATAAGCAGCAATACAATCGGGGACATTTGGGGTACACGTCCTATTGATATCTGGTCATTTTTTGTTGATTTGGGGAAAAAAAAAAATTCCCATTGAAAATGAATGGGAAAAATTTTGGACGTCCATGGACGTCAATGGTATCAACTTACATAAGCGTCAATGGATACCAAGTACATTGGCATCAATAGAATGAACAAACATGAAGAAATGCCATTAGAAATTAATGGGAAGTTTGGACGTCCATGGACGTCAATGGCATCACCCTCCATAAGCAGCAATACAATCGGGGACATTTGGGGGACACGTCCTATTGATATTTAGTCATTTTCTTTTGATTTGGGAGAAGAAAAAAAATTTCCCATTGAAAATGAATGGGAAAAATTTTGGACGTCCATGGACGTCAATGGTGTCAACTTACATAAGCGTCAATGGAATCCAAGTACATTGGCATCAATAGAATGAACAAACATGAAGAAATGCCATTGGAAATGTATGGGAAGTTTGGACGTCCCTGGACGTCAATGGCATCACCCTCCATAAGCAGCAATGCAATCGGGGACATTTGGGGGACACGTCCTATTGATATCTAGTCATTTTCTGTTGATTTGGGGGAAAAAAAAAATTTCCCATTGAAAATGAATGGGAAAATTTTTGGACGTCCATGGATGTCAATGGCAGCACCCCCCATAAGCGTCAATGGAGTTGGGGACGTTTAGGGTATACGTCCTATTGATATCTGGTCATTTTCTGTCGATTTGGAGAAATTTAGTTTTTTCCCCATTGAAAATGAATGGGGAAAATTTTGGACGTCCATGGAAGTCAATGGCAGCACCCCCCATAAGCGTCAATGGAATTGGGGAAGTTTGGGGGACACGTCCTATTGATATCTGGCCATTTTCTGTTTATTTGGGGAAATTTTGTTTTTTCCCCATTGAAAATGAATGGGAAAAATTTTGGACGTCCGTGGCAGTCAATGGCATCGACATCCATATAGTCAATTGAATCCAAGTACATTGGCATCAGTAGATTCGACATGCATGGCCGTCAATGGCATCAATGCAATGTAAATTCCATTGGAAATCCCATTGGAAGTGAATGGGATTTTTCCCATTCGAAATGAATGGGATAGTTTTTGGCAAATTTCCGAGGAAGCGTAATTTTTTTCCAAATTCTGTATACAACTTTTATGCCCCTCACCGTCCCGGAATTTTTGATGCCCAAATTATGTGATTTGGTCAAAAATTGTAGGACTAGATACATTTTGAAACTTTTTTTTTTTTCACGGAAAATTGCCGTTTACGGACGAACGGAAAATTTTTCGGGGCCATTTGTAAAGTTTCCTGTGTCACGCGAAAATTCCGGTCGTGCCGATACTTGAACGGTGCCGATCGGTCTAACGGTTCGGGCTGTGAAGCGCGCGTTTTTTTTCCATTCAAAATGAATAGGAAAGTTTTTGGCAAATTTCCGGGGAACCGTAAATTTTTGCCAAATTCTGTATACAACTTTTATGCCCCTCACCGTCCCGGAATTTTTGATGCCCAAATTATGTGATTTGGTCAAAAATTGTAGGACTAGATACATTTTGAAACTTTTTTTATTTTTCGGAAAATTGCCGTTTACGGGCGAACGGAAAATTTTTCGTGGCGGTTTGAAAAATTCCCATCGTCACGCGAAAATTCCGGTCGTGCCGATACTTGAACTGTGCCGATCGGTGCTACGGTTTGGGCTGTGCGTTGGCTCAAAAAAACGCGGAGAATAAGATGAATAAATAATAAGTACAATAAAGTTGCACAATAACAATACCTTGTTCTTTCTTTCAGAAAGACCAAGGTAATAATAACTAGAAACTGCAATTTCGGGAGAAATTACACACCTTGGTCTTTCCTCTGTGGAGATACAGATCTTAGCCCCACTCAGGTCTATCAATAGAATGGACCATAATGCCAGTCAATGGCACTAAACAAAGTAAAAGCCATTAGAAAAGATTGGGAGAATTGGACGTCCATGGCCGTCAATGGCATCACCCTCCATAAGCGGCAATCCAATCAGGGACATTTGGGGGACACGTCCTAATGATATCTAGTCATTTTCTGTTGATTTGGTGAAAAAAAAAAAATTCCCATTGAAAATGAATGGGAAAAATTTTGGACGTCCATGGACGTCAATGGTATCAATTTACATAAGCGTCAATGGAATCCAAGTACATTGGCATCAATAGAGTGAACAAACATGAAGAAATGCCATTGGAAATGAATGGGAAGTTTGGACGTCCGTGGCCGTCAATGGCATCACCCTCCATAAGAGGCAATGCAATCGGGGACATTTGGGGGACACGTCCTATTGATATCTAGTCATTTTCTGTTGATTTGGGGGAAAAAAAAAATTCCCATTGAAAATGAATGGGAAAATTTTTGGACGTCCATGGACGTCAATGGTATCAACTTACATAAGCGTCAATGGAATCCAAGTACATTGGCATCAATAGAATGAACAAACATGAAGAAATGCCATTGGGATTTAATGGGAAGTTTGGACGTCCATGAACGTCAATGGCATCACCCTCCATAAGCAGCAATGCAATCGGGGACATTTGGGGGACACGTCCTAATGATATCTAGTAATTTTCTGTTGATTTGGGGAAAAAAAAAAATTTCCCATTGAAAATGAATGGGAAAAATTTTGGACGTCTATGGACGTCAATGGTATCAACTTACAAAAGCGTCAATGGAATCCAAGTACATTGGCATCAATAGAATGAACAAACATGAAGAAATGCCATTGGGATTTAATGGGAAGTTTGGACGTCCATGAACGTCAATGGCATCACCCTCCATAAGCGGCAATGCAATCGGGGACATTTGGGGGACACGTCCTAATGATATCTAGTCATTTTCTGTTGATTTGGGGAAAAAAAAAAATTCCCATTGAAAATGAATGGGAAAATTTTGGACGTCCATGGACGTCAATGGTATCAACTTACATAAACGTCAATGGAATCCAAGTACATTGGCATCAATAGAATGAACAAACATGAAGAAATGCCATTGGAAATGAATGGAAAGTTTGGACGTCCGTGGACGTCAATGGCATCACCCTCCATAAGCAGCAATCCAATCGGGAACATTTGGGGGACACGTCCTAATGATATCTAGTCATTTTCTGTTGATTTGGGGAAAAAAAAAAAATTCCCATTGAAAATGAATGGGAAAAATTTTGGACGTCCATGGACGTCAGTGGTATCAACTTACATAAGCGTCAATGGAATCCAAGTACATTTGCATCAATAGAATGAACAAACATGAAGAAATGCCATTGGAAATAAAAGGGAAGTTTGGACGTCCGTGGCCGTCAATGGCATCACCCTCCATAAGAGGCAATGCAATCGAGGACATTTGGGGGACACGTCCTATTGATATCTAGTCATTTTCTGTTGATTTGGGGAAAAAAAAAAAAATTCCCATTGAAAATGAATGGGAAAAATTTTGGACGTCCATGGACGTCAATGGTATCAACTTACATAAGCGTCAATGGAATCCAAGTACATTGGCATCAATAGAATGAACAAACATGAAGAAATGCCATTGGAAATGAATGGGAAGTTTGGACGTCCATGGACGTCAATGGAATCACCCTCCATAAGCGGCAATGCAATCGGGGACATTTGGGGGACACGTCCTAATGATATCTAGTCATTTTCTGTTGATTTGGGGAAAAAAAAAAATTTCCCATTGAAAATGAATGGGAAAATTTTTGGACGTCCATGGACGTCAATGGCAGCACCCCCCATAAGCGTCAATGGAGTTGGGGACGTTTGGGGGACACGTCCTATTGATATCTGGTCATTTTCTGTTGATTTGGGGAAATTTAGTTTTTTCCCCATTGAAAATGAATGGCAAAAATTTTGGACGTCCATGGACGACAATGGCAGCACCCCCTATAAGCCTCAATGGAGTTGGGGACGTTTGGGGGACACGTCCTATTGATATCTGGTCATATTCTGTTGATTTGGGGAAATGTAGTTTTTTCCCCATTGAAAATGAATGGGAAAAATTTTGGACGTCCATGGCCGTCAATGGCATCGACATCCATATAGTCAATTGAATCCAAGTACATTGGCATCAGTAGATTCGACATGCATGGCCGTCAATGGCATCAATGCAATGTAAATTCCGTTGGAAATCCCATTGGAAGTGAATGGGAACTTTTCCCATTCGAAATGAATGGGATAGTTTTTGGCAAATTTCCAAGGAAGCGTAATTTTTTTCCAAATTCTGTATACAACTTTTATGCCCCTCACCGTCCCGGAATTTTTGATGCCCAAATTATGTGATTTGGTCAAAAATTGTAGGACTAGATACATTTTGAAACTTTTTTTTTTTTCACGGAAAATTGCCGTTTACGGACGAACGGAAAAATTTTCGGGGCCATTTGTAAAGTTTCCTGTGTCACGCGAAAATTCCGGTCGTGCCGATACTTGAACGGTGCCGATCGGTCTCACGGTTCGGGCTGTGAAGCGCGCGTTTTTTTTCCATTCAAAATGAATAGGAAAGTTTTTGGCAAATTTCCGGGGAACCGTAAATTTTTGCCAAATTCTGTATACAACTTTTATGCCCCTCAATGTCCCGGAATTTTTGATGCCCAAATTATGCGATTTGGTCAAAAATTGTAGGACTAGATACATTTTTAAACTTTTTTTATTTTTCGGAAAATTGCCGTTTACGGGCGAACGGAAAATTTTTCGTGGCGGTTTGAAAAATTCCCATCGTCACGCAAAAAATCCGGTCGTGCCGATACTTCAACGGTGCCGATCGGTGCTACGGTTTGGGCTGTGCGTTGGCTCAAAAAAACGCGGAGAATTATTGAATAATAATAATAATAATAATAAAGTTGCACAATAACAATACCTTGTTCTTTCTTTCAGAAAGACCAAGGTAACTAGAAACTGCAATTTCGGGAGAAATTACACACCTTGGTCTTTCCTCTGTGGAGATACAGATCTTAGCCCCACTCAGGTCTATCAATAGAATGGATCATAATGCCAGTCATTGGCAAAAAACAAAGTAAAAGCCGTTAGAAATGAATGGGAGAATTGGACGTCCATGGACGTCAATGGCGGCACCTTTCATAATTGTTAATGGAATCGGGGAAGTTTGGGGGACACGTCCTAATGATATCTAGTCATTTTCTGTTGATTTGGGAAAAAAAAAAAAATTCCCATTGAAAATGAATGGAAAAATTTTGGACGTCCATGGACGTCAATGGTATCAACTTACATAAGCGTCAATGGATACTAAGTACATTGGCATCAATAAAATGAACAAACATGAAAAAATGCCATTGGAAATGAATGGGAAGTTTGGACGTCCATGAACGTCAATGGCATCACCCTCCATAAGCGGCAATGCAATCGGGGACATTTGGGGGACACGTCCTAATGATATCTAGTCATTTTCTGTTGATTTGGGGAAAAAAAAAAAAATCCCATTGAAAATGAATGGGAAAAATTTTGGACGTCCATGGACGTCAATGGTATCAACTTACATAAGCGTCAATGGAATCCAAGTACATTGGCATCAATAGAATGAACAAACATGAAGAAATGCCATTGGAAATGAATGGGAAGTTTGGACGTCCATGGACGTCAATGGCATCACCCCCCATAAGCGGCAATGCAATCGGGGACATTTGGGGGACACGTCCTAATGATATCTAGTCATTTTCTGTTGATTTGGGGAAAAAAAAAAATTCCCATTGAAAATGAATGGGAAAAATTTTGGACGTCCATGGACGTCAATGGTATCAACTTACATAAGCGTCAATGGAATCCAAGTACATTGGCATCAATAGAATGAACAAACATGAAGAAATGCCTTTGGAAATGAATGGGAAGTTTGGACGTCCATGAACGTCAATGGCATCACCCCCCATAAGCGGCAATGCAATCGGGGACATTTGGGGGACACGTCCTAATGATATCTAGTCATTTTCTGTTGATTTGGGGAAAAAAAAAAAATTCCCATTGAAAATGAATGGGAAAAATTTTGGACGTCCATGGACGTCAATGGTATCAACTTACATAAGCGTCAATGGAATCCAAGTACATTGGCATCAATAGAATGAACAAACATGAAGAAATGCCATTGGAAATTAATGGGAAGTTTGGACGTCCATGGACGTCAATGGCATCACCCTCCATAAGCAGCAATGCAATCGGGCACATTTGGGGGAAACGTCCTATTGATATCTAGTCATTTTCTGTTGATTTGGGGAAAAAAAAAAAAATTCCCATTGAAAATGAATGGGAAAAATTTTGGACGTCCATGGACGTCAATGGTATCAACTTACATAAGCGTCAATGGAATCCAAGTACATTGGCATCAAAAGAATGAACAAACATGAAGAAATGCCATTGGAAATGAATGGGAAGTTTGGACGTCCCTGGACGTCAATGGCATCACCCTCCATAAGCAGCAATGCAATCGGGGACATTTGGGGGACAGGTCCTATTGATATCTAGTCATTTTCTGTTGATTTGGGGAAAAAAAAAAATTTCCCATTGAAAATGAATGGGTAAAATTTTGGACGTCCATGGACGTCCATGGCAGCACCCCCCATAAGCGTCAATGGAATTGGGGACGTTTGGGATATACGTCCTATTGATATCTGGTCATTTTCTGTTGATTTGGAGAAATTTCGTTTTTTCCCCATTGAAAATGAATGGGAAAAATTTTGGACGTCCATGTAAGTCAATGGCGGTACCCTTCATAAGCGTCAATGGAATTGGGGAAGTTTGGGGGACACGTCCTATTGATATCTGGTCATTTTCTGTTGATTTGGGGTAATTTTGTTTTTTCCCCATTGAAAATGAATGGGAAAAATTTTGGACGTCCATGGCAGTCAATGGCATCGACATCCATATAATCAATTGAATCCAAGTACATTGGCATCAGTAGATTCGACATGCATGGCCGTCAATGGCATCAATGCAATGTAAATTCCATTGGAAATCCCATTGGAAGTGAATGGGACTTTTCCCATTCGAAATGAATGGGATAGTTTTTGGCAAATTTCCGAGGAAGCGTAATTTTTTTCCAAATTCTGTATACAACTTTTATGCCCCTCACCGTCCCGGAATTTTTGATGCCCAAATTATGTGATTTGGTCAAAAATTGTAGGACTAGATACATTTTGAAACTTTTTATTTTTTCACGGAAAATTGCCGTTTACGGACGAACGGAAAAATTTTCGGGGCCATTTGTAAAGTTTCCTGTGTCACGCGAAAATTCCGGTCGTGCCGATACTTGAACGGTGCCGATCGGTCTAACGGTTCGGGCTGTGAAGCGCGCGTTTTTTTTCCATTCAAAATGAATAAGAAAGTTTTTGGCAAATTTCCGGGGAACCGTAAATTTTTGCCAAATTCTGTATACAACTTTTATGCCCCTCACCGTCCCGGAATTTTTGATGCCCAAATTATGTGATTTGGTCAAAAATTGTAGGACTAGATACATTTTGAAACTTTTTTTATTTTTCGGAAAATTGCCGTTTACGGGCGAACGGAAAATTTTTCGTGGCGGTTTGAAAAATTCCCATCGTCACGCGAAAAATCCGGTCGTGCCGATACTTCAACGGTGCCGATCGGTGCTACGGTTTGGGCTGTGCGTTGGCTCAAAAAAACGCGGAGAATTATTGAATAATAATAATAATAATAATAATAATAAAGTTGCACAATAACAATACCTTGTTCTTTCTTTCAGAAAGACCAAGGTAATAACTAGAAACTGCAATTTCGGGAGAAATTACACCTTGGTCTTTCCTCTGTGGAGATACAGATCTTAGCCCCACTCAGGTCTATCAATAGAATGGATCATAATGGCAAACAATGGCACAAAACAAAGTAAAAGCCATTTGAAATGATTTGGAGAATTGGACGTCCATGGACGTCAATTGCATCACCCTCCATAAGCGGCAATGCAATCGGGGACATTTGGGGTACACGTCCTTTTGATATCTAGTCATTTTCTGTTTATTTGGGGAAAAAAAAAAATCCCATTGAAAATGAATGGGAAAATATTTGGACGTCCATGGACGTCAATGGTATCAACTTACATAAGTGTCAATGGAATCCAAGTACATTGGCATCAATAGAATGAACAAACATGAAGAAATGTCATTGGAAATTAATGGGAAGTTTGGACGTCCGTGGACGTCAATGGCATCACCCTCCATAAGAGGCAATGCAATCGGGGACATTTGGGCGACACGTCCTATTGATATCTAGTCATTTTCTGTTGATTTGGGGAAAAAAAAAAAATTCCCATTGAAAATGAATGGGAAAAATTTTGGACGTCCATGGACGTCAATGGTATCAACTTACATAAGCGTCAATGGAATCCAAGTACATTGGCATCAATAGAATGAACAAACATGAAGAAATGCCATTGGAAATGAATGGGAAGTTTGGACGTCCATGGACGTCAATGGCATCACCCTCCATAAGCGTAAATGGAATTGGGGACGTTTGGGGTATACGTCCTATTAATATCTGGTCATTTTCTGTTAATTTGGGGAAATTTAGTTTTTTCCCCATTGAAAATGAATGGGAAAATTTTTGGACGTCCATGGACGTCAATGGCAGCACCCCCTATAAGCGTCAATGGAGTTCAGAACGTTTGGGGGAGACCTACTATTGATAACTGGTCATTTTCTGATGATTTGGGGAAATTTAGTTTTTTCCCCATTGAAAATGAATGGGAAAAATTTTGGACGTCCATGGACGTCAATGGCAGCACCCCCCATAAGCGTCAATGGAGTTGGGAACGTTTGGGGTATACGTCCTATTAATATCTGGTCATTTTCTGTTGATTTGGGGAAATTGAGTTTTTTCCCCATTGAAAATGAATGGGAAAAATTTTGGACGTCCATGGCCGTCAATGGCATCGACATCCATATAGTCAAATGAATCCAAGTACATTGGCATCAAGAGATTCGACATGCATGGCCGTCAATGGCATCAATGCAATGTAAAGTCCACTGGAAATACTATTGAAAGTGAATGGGAACTTTTCCCATTGGAAATGAATGGGATAGTTTTTGGCAAATATCCGGAGAACCGTAAATTTTTTCCAAATTCTGTATACAATCTTTATGCCCCCCACCGTCCCGGAATTTTTGATGTCCAAATTATGTGATTTGCTCAAAAATTGTAGGACAAGTAGCGTTTTGAAATTTTTTTAAAAAATTGGAAAATCGGCGTTTACGGCCGAACGGAAAAAATTTCGGGGTCGTTTGAAAAATTCCCATCGTCGCACGAAAATTCCGGTCGTGTCGATACTTGAACGGTGCCGATCGGTGCTATGGTTCGGGCTGCGCGGCGCGCCGAAAAAAACGTCAACAATTATTGAATAATAATAATAATAAAGAATAATAATAAAGAAGTACAATAAAGTTGTACAACAACATAACCTTGTTCTTTCCCTTGGAAAGACCAAGGTAATAATAATAAAAATAAGTACGATAAAGTTGCAGAACAGCATTACCTTGTTCTTTCCCTTGGAAAGACCAAGGTAATAATAAGACGAATAAAGTTGCAGAACAGCACTACCTGGACTTTCCATAGGAAAGACCCAGGTAATAATAATAAAGTTGCACAATAACAATACCTTGTTCTTTCTTTCAGAAAGACCAAGGTAATTAAAGCGAGTAGGGATTGAGGGGTCATAATTATCTGGGTCTTTGAAAAAGACCCACATAGTATTATTCTTTTTTTTTTCTTTTTGAATGGGATTTTTTTCAGCGCCCCGCACAGCCCGAACCGTTTGACCAATCGGCACCGTTCAAATATCGAAACGACCGGAATTTTCACGCGACACAGGGAATTTTTTTGAACGACCCCGAAAAATTTTGCGTTCACCCGTAAACGCCAATTTTTTACAGATTTTGGAGAAAAAACACAAATTTTGAAAATGTATCTGTTCCTACAATTTTTGACCAAATCACATAATTTGGACATCAAAAATTCTGGGACGGTGAGGGGCATAAAAGTTCTATACAGAATTTGGGAAAAAAATTACGGTTCCCCAGAAATTTGCCGAAAACTTTCCCATTCATTTTTAATGGGATGCAACGCTGGTTCAAATTTCCCATTCACTTCCAATGGAATTTCCAATTGAATTTATAGTGCATTAATGCAATTGACGGCCATGAATGTGAAATCTGTTGATGCCAGTGTACTTGGATTCCATTGACACATATGTAAGTCAATGCCATTGACGGCCATGGACGCCCAAATTTCCCATTCATTTTCAATGGGAAAAGAAATAATGTCCCCAAATCAACAGGAACCGACCAGATGGCAATAGGACGTGTCCCCCAAATGTCCCAGATTCCACTGACGCATATGGAAGTCGATGCCATTGACAGCCATAGACGTCCAAATTTCCCATTCACTTCCAATGGCATTAACATTGCATTGAGGCTAATTTAGACAGATGCCATTGACGGCCATCTATGTCAAATCTATTGATGCCAATGTACTTGCATTCCATTGACGTAAATGGATGTCGATGCCAATGACGGCCATGGACGTCCAAATTTCCCATTCATTTTCAATGGCATTTACTTTGTTTAATGCCATTGATGGCCATGTTTGTCTATTCTATTGATGTCAATGTACATGGATTCCATTGCCGCATATGGATGTCAATGCCATTGACGGCCATGGAAAGGACATATTTCCCATTCATTTTCATTGGCATTTACCTTGTTTAATGCCATTGACGATCATGTTTGTCGATTCTATTGGTCCCCGAAATGTCCCCAAACCAACCTGGGTGGGGCTAAGTTCTGTATCTCCACATAGTAAAGACCCAGAGTAATTTCTCCAGAAATTGCAGTTTGTAGTTTTTGTATTTTTCACCCAAAAATTAAAATAATTTTTTTTTCAAAATTAATTTTTCAAATGTATTCTCTCATTATTTAAAATACATTTTAAATGTATTATATCGTGTCTTATCAATATTGTGATAAAAAAAAAAAAAAAAGCCCATATTATTTTAGATTTTTTTTCCTCAGCACACACTAAAGCACTATTGGACAGTATATGTATATCTCACAGTATCATGTCATGATGGTAATAGAATATTGAATTCATGGTACCTTAACAACAACAAAAAACACTTATGATATACTGCTTTGTTGGTGCTAGTAAAAATGATTGCTATTATTCGTTGTTGTCATGTATTATTGATATACATTTGACTAAAACCAGCTGAACTGATATGGTTTTAATCAAAACCTGACTAATTTTAGTACTGTTGGTAATGCAAAAACATTTATCTGTAAAATTTAGGTACATGAGAAATGACATTTACTGTATTCTTCGGACTATAAGCAGCCACTTTTTTCACCCTGCTTTGACTTCAGTGGTTTATATTCCATAACGGCTTGTTTATGGATTTTTACAAGCTGCATCTATCGTTCATATAGTTATCCTAGAATACAATACGGAAACCTGCGGTTTATAGTCCAATGTGGACTATGTATGAACTAATCGTAATCTCTTGTGAAATTGGAAGGGTGCGGTATATAGTCCAAAAATGAGGGTAATATTTTTTTCATCATAACTGTTTTGTTCTGCCTGCTACTTGTGTATAATACATAGATATGTTTCTCTTATCTAAGATCTGGAACTTGGCAACGAATCGTCTTACATTCCTGAACTCCTATAAGATGAAGATGTCAGTAATATTAGGAATAATTCACATGAGCTTTGGGGTAATCCTCAGCACTTTAAATCACTTGTAAGTATTGTATCATAAACTATATCAGGTGAGAAATAATGACAGGATTTCATTTTTGTCGACCTTTTATTTACGAAAACAGGCACTTCAGGAGAAAGTACAATTTGTACTTGGTCTTTCTCCCTGAGATTCTGTTCCTGCTGTGCCTTTTTGGATACCTGGTGTTCATGATTCTCTACAAGTGGCTTTTCTTCTCTGCTAAAAATTCCAGAGAGGCTCCTAGCATCCTCATTCATTTCATCAACATGTTCCTCATGCAGAGTGACTCAGTACAGCCCCTCTTCCCTGGACAGGTGAGGAACCAAATGTACAGTATATATATTGAAAGTCAAATTCATTGACTGCTCAGTAGAATGGAAAAAACAAGCAACAAAATTGCCTGCGCTGTAAGCAAAAGTTTAGCAAGCTCAAAAACTTTAATTGTGGATTGCAATAGGGGTGTGACAAAAATTTTGAAATGGTGAGATATCGTGATACTTTACATCCCAAAAGGTTATCGATAAACTCATGCCAGGAAGTGAGATATCATTTTAAAAAGTATCAATGTTTTAAAAAAATAAACAAATAAATAAGGAACTGAAAACATCTTCCACCGTTGTAGTATCTCAGTTAACGCTAAACAGTGGTATGAAAAAGTATCTGAACCTTTTGGAATTGTTCACATTTTTGCATAAAATCACCATCAAATGTGATCTGATCTTTGTCAAAACCACACAGATGAAAAAACAGTGTCTGCTTTAACTAAAACCACCCAAACATGTATAAGTTTTCATATTTTAATGAGGATAGTATGCAAACAATGACAGAAGGGGGAAAATAAGTAAGTGAACCAGAGCAATTGAAATCAATTTTTACCAGACAATTTAAGTCAGGTGTGTGCCCAATCACTGATGAGTGGTTTAAAGCTGCCCTGCCCACTATAAAACACACACCTGGTAAGAATTGTCTTGATGTGAAGCATTGTTGATATGCATCGTGGCTCAGTCAAAACAGCTGTCTGAAGACCTGCGATCAAGGATTGATGATTTGTATAAAGCTGGGAAAGGATGCAAAACCATCTCTAAAAGTCGGGATGTTCATCAATGGACAGTCAGAGATGTTGTCTGCAAATGGAGAGAGTTTGGCACTGTTGATTCTCTCCCAAGGAGTGGCTGTCCATCAATGACTTTGTCAAGAGTTCAGCGCAGAATACTCAGAGAGGTAAAAAAAGAACCCCACGTGTGTCTGCTAAAGACTCACAGAAATTACTGGCACAGTCCAATATCTATGTTCACACATCAACTATATGTAAAACGAGGCCCTAGAATGGTGTTCATGGGAGGACTCCACGGGGGAAGCCACTGCTGTCTAAAAAAACATTGTTGCTCGTTTAATGTTTGCAAAAAGGCACGTGGACACTCCACTGAAGTTTTGGCAGAAAAAATTGTGGACTGATGAAACCAAAGTTGAATTGTTTGGGAGTAACACAAAACGTCATGTGTGGAGGAAAAATGGAACAGCTCACCAACTTCAACACCTCATCTCCACAGGGAAGCATGGTGGAGGGAGCATCATGATTTGGGGCTGTTTTAATGCCTCAGAGTCTGGACAACTTGCAATCATTAATGGAAGAATGAATTCAAATGTTTATCAGGATGTTTTGCATTAATACCTGAGGCTGTCTGTCAGACAGTTGAAACTAAAAGACGGTGGATGCTGCAACAAGACAATGATCCAAAACACAGAAGTAAATCAACTTCAAAATGGTTTCAGTGGAACAAAATACATGTCCTGGAGTGGCCAAGTCCAGACTTGAACCCCATTGAGATGCTGTGGCATGACCGAAAGACAGCGATTCATGCCAGACATCCCAGGAATCTGACTGAATTACAGCAGTTTTGTAGAGAAGAATGGGCCAACTATAGTCCTGATCGATGTGCCAGACTGATCTTGCAGCTCCAAGAAGCGCCTGATTGTAATTATTGCTGCCAAATGGGAGGGGGGGGGGTCACAAAATATCAAATGTGATGGTTCACTTACTTATTTTCCCCCCTTCTGTCATTGTTTGCATACTATCTTCATTAAAATATGAAAACTAGAGCTGTCAAACGATTAAAATTTTTAATCGAGTTAATTACAGCTTAAAAATTAATTAATCGAAATTAATCGCAATTAATCGCAATTCAAACCATCTATAAAATATGCCATATTTTTCTGTAAATTATGTATATATTCTGTAAAATAAATTGTTGGAATGGAAATATAAGACACAAGATGGATATATACATTCAGCATACGGTACATAAGGACTGTATTTGTTGATTATAACAATAAATCAACAAGATGGCATTAACATTATTAACATTCTGTTAAAGCGATCCATGGATAGAGAGACTTGTAGTTCTTAAAAGATAAATGTTAGTACAAGTTATAGAAATTTTATATTAAAACCCCTCTTAATGTTTTTTTTTCGTTTTAATAAAATTTGTACAATTTTTTGTCAAGTTCAAAAATAGATCCTTAGGTAGACATTGTAAAATTACCCAAAAATAAGGAGAGAAGACACTCAGTTTTCTTGGCCAAGGAGAACAAAAATGTGACTCGTGAGTCACCAAAATTGATCTAAAGGACAAAAAACCTCCTTGGTATTTTATTTAGGAGTTTTCCCTGAACAAGATTGATGCCGCCCTGAGGGAAGGGGAAAGCAAGCTGGCGACACCCATGTGGTTTTCGATTGGATATGTGTGTGCATGTAGGTGGAACTAAGTGAATACAACGTGTGGAAGCAAGAGCTTATGTAAACAAACATGGAAACAGTCAAAATAATCATATAAACAGTCAAAATAATCCAGACACTTCAGTTATGCAACGCTGCGGCCATGGAAGATGTCCTCGGATGGAAAATTGTCCTTGGAGGTCTAGACGAAAGTCCAGACGCCAGGTGCTGAGGATGCCTCGGAAGGTCTAGTTACGCAATGATGCGGCCATGAAGCAAAACAGTTGTCACCCCGACCCTCTTTTTACTCTTTGTAACACTTAAGCATTATACTACATCCTGGTATTGCAAGCAATAATCATTTACTTGTTATATAAGTAAGAAAAATATGGCAATATGTATTATTTATGATTTATATGAGCACAAGCAAATATTCAATCAACCAACCAAGCAAATATTTAATCAATCAAACCTCGATAATTACCTCAACATTTTTAAATAAAAAAATAAACTAGTAGCCCACCATTGTTGATGTCAATAATTACTTACGCAATGCTCATGGGTGCTGAAGCCTACAAAATCAGTCACACCCAAGCGCCAGCAGAGGGCGGCAAAACTCCATAAAACACAATTAACAAGTGGGCATTTCACTCTACTGTCATTTAAATCTGTTTGAGCAGGACATGTGCGTTAATTGCGTCAAATATTTTAACGTGATTAATTTAAAAAATTAATTACCGCCCGTTAACGCGATCATTAGGGCTGTCAAAATTAAAACCTATAAATGTTTGGGTTGTTTTAGTTAAAGCAGACACTTTTTTCATCTGTGTGATTTTGACAAAGATCTTGATCACATTTGATGATTTTATGCAGAAATGTGATAAATTACAATAGTTTTCAGATACTTTTTCATTCCACTGTACCTGAAGTAAAATGTAGTGAAGTAAAAGTAAAACGTACCTCTTCGTATTTGTTCTCAAGTACAGATACGCAAAAATGTACTTAAAGAAGTACTTTTACTTCGTTACATTCCACCACTGCTTACAACATGCCTAAAACAACTTCAAGTTAACCCATTTTATCCCGAATTTTCCCCAGACATGCAAACTACCAAACCGGGTTGCCCCCTTTCATTAATCAATAATAAAGAAAAAAATAATTTAAAAAACTATTATTGTTTTCTGGTCACTATTGTGACCGGCGGGTTGAAATGGGTTAAATTATAAAGGAAATTGAATTTGACTAACATTTCTCGATTAATCGTTTAATTAATCGCCTGATTAATCGATCGTAAAAATAATTAGTTACAGCCCCATATAATACTGTTCCTACAAAGAATGAGAAAGCATATCACTCATTTTGCACGTGGAAACAAGTTCAAAGTGAACTACGACCATTTGGCTCCCTCTGCGGGCCAAGTTGAAACCTACAGGCAACAATAAGTCTACAATTAATGATCGTAAATAATCAGCCCTGAGACAAAAACAAATTAGAAATAGGACTCTGAGGGCCAATGCATATACATTCCTTGAATATACCCACCACATTTTGTTCTGATAGGACTACTGGAGGCGGCGTAAATTTTAAGCCTCCAAATAATCCAATTTATCAGCCCCGAGACATACAAAGTCAAAAAGTAGGCTCCAACAATGGATATGTATACATCCCTAAGATATAACTACAAAATTTAATTCCGATCCTTTCACAAATAACAGAGGAGTACCGATTTTCATTAATGTCCTCCCTAAGAACAAGAACAAAATAAGTACCGGTAGGTTTCTGAGACCTCCCGCCAAGCAGTCTAAAAATGAATATGGTTTGTGTTTACAGAGTGGATTGCAGATTTTTCTGGTAGTCATCGCTGTTCTCTCTGTTCCTGTCTTGCTCCTCGGGAAACCACTCTACCTATATTGGCTTCATAACGGAAGCCATCGGGTGAAAATGTACAGGGTGAGTAAAGAGCTTCTTTGCCCCAAAAAATGCCTGCATTGATGTATAAGCAAGGGACTTGGTGTCATATCCTTTCTCAGGGTTATGAGCGTGTACGTCACAACAGTGAAGAGGAGCTCTTCTTGTTGCGGACTCATGACATGGAGGAGGGCAGCAATCACAATGACCTCTCCTCTAGCGGAGAGCAGCACACAGAGGAGGTCAGCATAGTCCGTCGTTGTAGCCTAACAAAACATTGACTGAACCAATAAACTTGATTTTGTTTTTGTTGAAACAGTTTGATTTTGCAGATGAGTTTCTACATCAGGCCATTCACACGATAGAGTATTGCTTGGGGTGCATTTCCAATACAGCCTCATACCTCAGGCTTTGGGCTCTGAGTCTTGCACATGCCCGTAAGTACAAAATACAAGTAGTCTCTGGTTTACGAACGAGTTCCGTTCCTACACTGGCTACGTAACCCGAATTTCCGTGTAAGTCGGAATGAACTCTTTAAATACTGCTAAATCTACTGCTAAAACAATTCAAAAAGTCTAAAGGTATTGTATTTTGTTTAGGGCTGCAGCTATTGATTATTTTAGTAGTCGATTAATCGATAAACCATTAGTTCGAATAATCGAGTAATTGGATAAGGAACATGAAAAATTAAATTACCTGAGCTGAGCCTCAAACGGTATAAAAAGATAAATAAATGTGGATCTATGTACAACCAAAGAAAAATTGGTGCTAACTTGCTAATGCTAACTTTTTTACAATGCTCTTAACAAATGGTTCAGACACATATTCCCACAAAAATAGGCTATATATAGGCTACCTATAAACTAAATTACAAATGCATAAAAATGTAAATGCAAAAAAAAACATTAGCTTAAACAAAATTGAGCTTATTTTAGCTTATTTACTCTTAACAGGGAGCACCTGGATTCAGCCATGTGAAATGAGGCAGACTAGAAGGCACTGTATCCACCCAAATCAATAAAACTAAATGCAAACACTTTCAAAATAAACCATTACAACATCACTTTATATAAACTAATACTCGACTCAGCAAAATTTAATTCGATTTTTTTTTTTCTAATCGAATACTCGAGTTAATCGATTAATCGTTGCAGCACTAATTTTGTTTAATGATGGCGAATACACTCCCCTCTGGTGGCAGTGTTGGGTCTGGCTGGACTGTCACCTTGTATGACTGAGAAGCAGACTCAGACGTCTGAAATGGATAAAGGATAGCTGCGCTCTGGTTTGGGCCACTTCAGGCTGTAAGTTGTTTCAGCTAATACAGTGATCCCTCGCTACTTCGCCCTTCAAATTTCGCCACCTAAGTCCATCGCAGAGTTTTTTTTCCAATTGTAAACTAAATAAATATAAATAAGCTGCCCCGATCACGTAGTCTCACTCTCCCTCCTGCTGCTTTTCTTGGGCAGGCAGTGGTCTGAAGGTGCTTGTTAAAGTTAACAATGATTGACAGACGTTAAGGTTTGAATTTGCCAGAGATGCTTGGAAGTAGGAGTGGGAACCTCAAGGCACCTCACGATACGATACGATACGCGATACAAGGCTCACGATAACGATTATCTCACGATATCACGATACAGCAAATATCGATATATCGGTCAGAAATTTGATACATGATATTCTACGATACAATTGTTAACACGAAAAAATATATATTTCAAAATAGAAAAAATACTGTTTGTCATTTTTTAAACAGTGAAACCTTTTCAGTGCAACATTGCTGTAAAATATAAATCTACTGATAATTGTGTACCTGCACATACTGTATAGAGGAAATAAACCACAACCACTGATATTTCTTGGAGAAATCATTATGAATGGCACCCTTAATTTCTTAAGTTTTAAATCTTTTGAAAATGTTTAACAGTGCTGTAAGTGTCAGTCAGCAGTTGAGCTTGGAGTGGGGCAATGATAAAATTGGTGGGTCTTTTCTTTGTATATGACCTTTGTTGTCAAAAGCAATGGTTTGAGCACTTCCACCATCTGCTTCAGCATTTGAGATGTCAGACTCAGTCAGTTACATTCTTCCTCACCTTAAAAATAACAAAATAAATAAAAAATATTAGCTACTCAATAACTTTTGAGTTGAAATCCTGATTTTTTTGTGTGTGTTGGAAGTCTTGAGTGAATTAAAAAAAATATGAATTGAATATATAGAAATTAAAAATGCACTAATTACCTATTTATAATACGTAGGCTACATTAATTATCATGCATGTCACCTTATATATCTTGGAAGCTATTCAAACCGTTTTTATAGCTTATTGTATCAAAATGGCAGTCATAACAGTTTATGTAGTAAACTAGATGGAAAGTGGTTCTCAAATAATATCAAATCAGTAAATTCATGTATGATTATACGCTATTCATTTTCATCCAGTTTAGGGTCCTGGTTGATTTTGTGTCATTCAACACCAAATGTCATCAAAATAATACATTTAAATTAAAAAATCAATTACTAGTACATTCAGGGTGTCCCCTGCCTACTGCCCGTAGTTGGCTGGGATAGGCTCCGGCACCTCCGTGACCCTCGTGAGGAAAAGCGGCATGGAAAATGAATGAATGAATGAATGAATTGCAAAACTTTCTTACCTCAAGTAATGCTCCATAGAAATCCGGTGTCACCAGCTGCCAGCGAACCTTATTTTATTAGACAATTCTTGCATACAGCAAAGTCCTTGTTCACCTTACTTCCTTTATTGTTGGTGTAAAATCCAAAGTGTGTCCACATGTGTGATTTTCAGCAATATTTTTCTTTTTCCTCCACCGTTCTCACGAAGCTTTTTTATTTTTTTCAACCACTTGGGGCCGCTCTTCTTCTCTAGGCGACTTGTGCGCACTTCACCTTAACCGCCACTGTTGAGCGCCCCTAGTGGACCGCCAAGGGATTGCTCAACAAACATTGAGGAGTTTACAGCATCCATACTCCATTGTATGGCCAATATGTCAAATAAAAGTATCGATACTTGGCGGGAGCATATCGATAACCGATCGGGTTGCAAAATATATCGCTGTATCGAGATATTGTCACACTCGTACTTGGAAGCCGAAACTTCAAAGCGCGGCATGCGTTAATCATTGTTTAGCTTGTTAAACAGTTTATATGGCAACTCATTGTAAGTGAACAGCCAGAGCGGATTTCAGTGGACTCACTCAATAAAGCATTTCATAAAGAAAATATTTTTTTAAATGTTATTCTTGTTTAAAAAATAACTTGGTGGGATAGCAACATGTTTGAAACTTCATCATAATTATGACTTTTGAAATGCTTAAAGAACATTTATTAAAATATATATACACTTCTGGTCAAAAGTATGGGCACCCCTGCAATTCTTTCAGATAATGCTCAATTTCTCCCAGGAAATGATTGCAATTACAAATGCTGTGGCATTAATATCATCATTTAATTTGCTTGCAATGAAAAAACACAAAAGATAATAGAAAAATAATTAAATCATTATCATTTTACACAAAACTCCAAAATTGGGCCGGATAAAAGTATTGGCACCCTTTGAAAAATCATGTGATGCTTCTCGAATTAGTGTAATTAACAGCACCTGTTACTTACCTGTATCACATAACAGGTAGTGGTATTAACTAAATCACACGTGCAGCCAGTTAAAATGGATTAAAATTGACTCAACCTCTGTCCTGTGTCCTTGACCACATTGAGGCTGGAGAAAAAAGACCAAAGAACTGTCTGAGGACTTCAGAAGCAAAATTTTGAGGAAGCATGGGCAATCTCAAGGCTACAAGTCCATATCCAAAAACCTGAATGTTCCTGTGTCTACCGTGCGCAGAGTCATCAATACGTTTAAAGCCCGTGTAGTGCTGCAACGATTAATCGATTAACTCGAGCATTCGATTAGAAAAAAAATATTTGAACTAAATTTTGTTGCTTCGAGTATTCGTTTAATTGAAGTGGCATTGTAATGGTTGATTTTAAAAGTGTTTGCATTTCATTTTACTGATGAGGGTGGATACAATGCCCTCTGGTCTGCCTCTTTTCACATGGCTGAATCCAACTGCTCCCTGTTAAGACCAACATAAGATAAGTTTTTGTTTGAGCGATTGTTTTTTTAATGCATTCTTAATTTAGTTTGTAGTTATATTTAGCCGTTTTTTGTTGGAATATGTGTCTGAACCACTTGTTAAGAGCATTGTAAAAAAAAAAACTTTACCATTTTATAGTATTTAAGCTAGCACTTTTTCTATCCAAGTTAGCCAATTGTTCTTTTGTTGTACACAGAGCCACATTTTTTAAAAAAAATTATATCGTTTGAGGCTCAGCTCAGGTGTTTTAATTTTTCATGTTCCTTATCCGATTACTCGATTATTCGAACAAACTAGTCCATCGATTAATTGACTACTAAAATATTCGATACCTGCAGCCCTAAGCCCGTGGCACTGTGGCTAACCTCCCTAGATGTGGACGGAAAAGAAAAATTGTTGAGAGATTTCAACAAAAGATTGTGCGGTTGGTGGATAAAGAACCTCGACTGACATCCAAACAAGTTCAAGCTGTCCTGCAGTCCGAGGGTACAATAGTGTCAACCCGTACTATCTGTCCGAGTCTGAATGAAAAGGGACTCTTTGGTAGGATACCCAGGAAGACCCCATTTCTGACCCAGAGACATAAAAAAAGCCAGGCTGGAGTTTGCCAAAACATACCTGAGAAAGCCCAAAACGTTTTGGAAGAATGTTCTGTGGTCAGATGAGACGACAAAAGTAGAGCTTTATGGGAAAAGGCATCAACATAGAGAGTTTGCAGGGGAAAAAACGAGGCCTTTAAAGCAAATATGTCCAAAGTGCGGCGCGGGGGCCAAATGCGGCCCGTGGTCAAATTTCATCCGGCCCCCAGCCTCTGTCATAAGATCAGTAACGTCTGGCCCGCACACAGACTTAATAAATTGGTCAGCAGTACTGCTACCAGCATATGAAGTAGCTTACACACTAAATGCTGCTCCTCATTTACCCACTAAAAGGCAGCAGCACTCTAAGCAACATTACCCTGTGTGACCCTTTACTTCCAATTTTCTAAAATGGCGACAATCAACAACAAAAAAAGTTGACTGCGACGGCTGACGCTTCAAGGATAGGTGGAAATTGGACTATTTCTTCAATAAAATACGCAACAACTGTGTCTGCCTCATTTGCAAAGAGACAGTCGCTGTTTTTAAATAATTCAATGTGAGGCGATATTACCAAACAAGACAAACTGACATGTACAACAAGATTACAGGGAAGATACGCAGCGAGAAATTGAAGCAACTTTTGAAGCTAGTTTAATTTCACAGCAGCAGTATTTCGCAAGAGCCCGAGAGTCAAAAGAGAACGCTAGTTGCGAGATTTTTGAAATTATTAATTAAAAAATAATAATAAAGCAAATGTGACACACAGAGTGGCTTGCTAAAATTTGCTTGAATATATTGTTCTGCGTAAAGGACGTCAGCCAAGGTCGGCCCCCCACATTTTTACCACACCAAATCTGGCCCCCTTTGCAAAAAGTTTGGACACCCCTGCTTTAAAGAAAAGAACACAGTCCCCACAGTCAAACATGGCGGAAGTTCGCTGATGTTTTGGGGTTGCTTTGCTACCTCTGGCACTGGACTATTGACCATCTGCATGGCATTATAAAGTCTGAAGACTACCAACAAATTTTGTAGCATAATGTAGGACCCAGTTTGAGAAAGCTGGATCTCCCTTAGAGGTCATGGGTGTTCCAGCAGGACAATGACCCAAAACACACTTCAAAAAGCACAGAAAATTGTTTCAGAGAAAGCACTGGAGACTTCTAAAGTGGCAAGCAATTAGTCCAGACCTGAATCCCATACAACACCTGTGGAGAGATCTGAAAATCGCACCCTTCAAATCTCAGAGACCTGGAGCAGTTGGCCAAAGAAGAATGGTCTTAAACAGGGGTCCCCAACCTTTTTTGCACCACGGACCGGTGTGATTTGGGTCTTTTTTTTCACAGACCGGTGTCCTGTCAAATTTTGCACCCTTATAAAATTTTGCTCCCAAAGCTTTTGTGGTGGTGGAAAAAGCCCTCTTTTATATTCAGTTGGACTCTCAATGTTATAAACTAAAAAACTATACATCATAAACATACATGTGCAACACGGAAATGGCGTAAATTCATGCTTAACAACACGGCGAAGTCGTTAAGTGAGAGGGCTACGTGGAGTTGTTGTGTGCACCTAACATGGCAAACGTAAGTTAATATTTCTTTCTTTAAAGAAAGTTTGTAGTGCGTACTTTGGAATCGCTGCATTCGCGGTCCTTTTTAACGTTACGCGCATGCCAACTTTGTCGGAACACCGGCAATGTGCAGCAGAAAAATACAGCAAATATAAAATAGTATTTGTTTTTTGCCCCGTCGTGTTAAGTGCAGGGAAAAAATACAATTCACCCGCTGAATCAGTGGGAGGGCTGAGTTTGTTTCGTTGAGACGAGATGGTCCCGAGATGGGAGAGTGAGAGAAGCTAGCATCACAAATACACGATGTTGGAAATTGTAGCACAGTTTTCAGCGCGCTCCTAGCGATGTCAGGATATTCCGAAATGACTTTAATCCAGAACTTCGGTAGAGTTGTTGTCTCAAATGTACGTTTAAGGTCGCCGTGATTTGCGATCTCTACAAGCTGATATTCCTGTTGCACAGACATGCTCGAATCACTCTGTTTATTCACATACGGGTCACGAATTCACTCCTTCGCAGTTCATGGGTCTTTAGTGATTGGGAAGTAGCATGAATTTTGTTTTCTTCGAGGTTGTAGGCACATCTTCTGGCTCGTCAGGTTCCCTTTTCCCCCTAAAAAGTCTGTCCAAAGACGTCTGTTATTCAGTCATTCTAGTGTGGGGGCTAATTATTTCCGGGAAGAAATGTGATTGGCGACGACCTACGTCATACGTTATTATCGAGTCCAAGCGTGCATAGATATACAAAACGAGATTTAGTGCTAACAGCCCAATCAATGCATTTCTATGACGACCTCCTATCCTGTAGTTGTATATCTAGAGTAGACAGGGATATTGGTATGTTAAGCGGCACAGGCCAAAGTCAATTGGCCAGAATGCAGTCGTTAATAAATTATTTATTATTTCCGCGCGGCCCGGTACCAAATGCGCCACGGACCGGTACCGGTCCGCGGCCCGGTCGTTGGGGACCCCTGGTCTAAAATTCCAGCAGAGCATTGTAAGAAACTCATTGATGGATACCAGAAGCGGTTGTTCGCAGTTATTTTGTCTAAAGGTTGTGCTACCAAGTATTAGGCTGAGGGTGCCAAGTTTTGTATGGCCCATTTTTGGAGTTTTGTGTAAAATGATAATCAATACTTTTTTTTTTTCCAATTGTCTTTTGTTTTTTTTTCATTGCAAGCAAAATAAATGAAGATATTACTACCAAAGCATTTGTAATTACAATCATTTTCTGGCAGAAGTTGAGCATTATCTGACAGAATTGCAGGGGTGCCAATACTTTTGGCTAGAGAATTGCCATTTCACATTTTTATAAGTAGACGTTTTTTTTTCTGCACACAGAGCTATCTGAGGTGTTGTGGGCCATGGTGATGCGAGTGGGACTACGAATGGAATCATTTCTCGGGGTTTTATTCTTGGTGCCAGTGTTTGGCCTGTTTGCCGTTCTCACCGTGTCCATCCTGCTGGTGATGGAAGGCCTGTCCGCTTTCCTACATGCCCTTCGACTGCACTGGTAAGAAGCCACAATCTGCTGACAGATTTTACTCGCACATTTTAATATGAATCTCATTTCTCCTCAGGGTGGAGTTTCAGAATAAGTTCTACCGTGGAACAGGAGTAAAGTTTTATCCCTTTTCTTTCTCTCTCCTTCCCTCCAACTTTGAACAAGAAGGTTTACTGTGAAGTAAAGGACATTTTCTTGGGTTATTTAATGCCAAACTGTGATTATTCCAGTGATTTCATTTGATCTCACCCCTTTCACCATGTGTGCTGAACTGAAAAGGGGGCCACATCAACCGATCGCATTTAAGAACACTGCCAGAATGAGATATACCAAAACTGCTGTTGTTCTATTTATATTTGTATAGTAAATATCAAAGATTGTTTTCTACCACAATCAGTATACTGTTTCACTTCGGAGGTAAGTGAAATATTTTATGTGGAACCATAGATTTCATAATTATATTGAAGGGGCGCGGGGCCGATTAATAGGGGGCCTGCATTGTTGACGTGGCTGTCAAAGCTCAGACAAAGAGCTTTTTTTCGTTGAAAAATGTTGTGAATAAATGCTTAAATCCCTGAATTCTTTATAGATATGGACGCAAAACAGTCTCTATTCTTGGTTAAAAGCAAAAAAAAAAAAAAAGTGCAGTTAGCATGTGGGGGCCGCCATATGTAAACAGAGCTTTTCCGGTAAAAATTCTTGTGAATAAATGCTCAAATCCCTGAATTTTTTATAGTTATGGATGTAAAACAGTCTCGATTCTTGGTTAAAAGCAAAAAAAAAAGTGCAGGTAGCATTTATTTCATGTAAATATTGCAAACTATGATGCCAGTCTGTCAGGAAATTAGCGGCCGCCATATGTAAACAGAGATTTTGCAGTGAAAATTCTTGTGAATAAATTCTTAAATCCCTGAGTTCTTTATAGACACGGATGTAAAACAGTCTCGGTTCTTGGTCTAAAGCAAATTAAAAAAAAAAAAAAACGTGCAGTTAGCATTTATTTTACGTAAATATGTCGAAGTACGATGCTAGTCTGTTAGACAATATGGCGGCAGCTATATGTAAAAAGAGCTTTTCCGGTGAAAATTCTTATGAATAAATGCTTAAATCCCTGAGTTCTTTATAGATATGGATGTAAAACAGTCTCGATTCTTGGTTAAAAAAACAAAAAAAATGTGCAGGTAGCATTTATTTTACATAAATATTACGAACTACGAGGCTAGTCTGTAAGGAGATTACCGGCCGCCATATGTAAACAGAGCTTTTCCGGTGAAAATTCTTGTGAATAACTGCTTAAGTCCCTGAATTTTCTATAGATATGTACGTAAAACAGTCTCGATTCTTAATTAAAAGCAAAACAAAAAAAAACGTAAATATTGCGAACTATGAGACTAGCCTGTAAAGAAATTAGCGGCCGCCATGTGTGAACAGAGCCTTTCCCGCGAAAATTCTTGTGAATATATGCTTAAATCCGCGAATTCTTTATAGATATGGATGTAAAACAGTCTTGATTCTTGGTTAAGAGCAACAACAACAACAAAAAACGTGCAGTTAGCATTTATTTTGACGTAAATATGTTGACGTACAATGCTAGTCTTTTAGTCAATGTAGCTGTCGCCTTATGTAAACAGAGCTTTTCTGGTGAAAATGCTTGTGAATAAATGCTTAAATCCCTGAATTCTTTATGGAAATGGACGTAAAACAGTCTCGATTCTTGGTTAAAAGCAAAAAAAATTGTGCATGTAGCATTTATTTTACGTAAATATTGCGAACTATGACGCTAGTCTGTAAGGAAATTAGCGGCCGCCATATGTAAACAGAGCTTTTCTGGCTAAAATTCTTGTGAATAAATGCTTAAATCCCTGAATTCTATATAGATATGGATGTAAAGCAGTTTTGATTCTTGTTTAAAATAATTAAAAAAAACGTAAATATTGCGAACTATGAGGGTAGTCTGTAAGGAAATTAGCTTCCGCCATATGTATTTTCGTTGAAAATTCTTGTGAATAAATGCCTAAAGCCCTGAATTTTTTCTAGATATGGACGCAAAACAGTCTCGATTCTTGGTTAAAAGCAAAACAAAACAAAAAAAAAAACTTGCAGGTCGCATTTATTTTTACGGAAATATGTCGAACTACAATGCTAGTCTGTTAGTCAATGTGGGGGCCGCCAAATGTAAACAGCTTTTCTCGTGAAAATTCTTGTGAATAAATGCTTAAATCCCTGAATTTTTTTAGATATGAGTGTAAAAGTCTCGATTCTTAGTTAAAAACAAGAACACCGTGCAGGTAGCATTTATTTTACGTAAATATTGCGAACTATGAGGCTAGTCTGTAAGGAGATTAGTGGCCGCCATATGTAAACAGCTTTTCCGGTGAAAATTCTGGTGAATAAATGCTTAAATCCCTGAATTCATCGATATGGACGCAAAACTGTCTCGATTCTTGGTTAAAACCAAAAAAAAAAAAAAAAAAAAAAAAAAAAACTTGCAGTTTGCATTTATTTTTACGTAAATATGTCGGAGTACGATGGTCATCTGTTAGTCGATGTGGGGGCCGCCATATGTAAAAAGAGCTTTTCCGGTGAAAATTCTTGACTAAATGCTTAAATACCTAAATTCTTTTTAGACATGGACGTAAAACAGTCTCGATTCTTGGTTAAAAAAAAAAAAAAACGGGCAGTTTGCGTTTATTTTACGTAAATATGTCGAAGAAAGATGCCCGTCTGTAGCGGTTAATTTCTCCAATTGATTTTTTTTCACAACGTTTCAAAATGCCTGCATGGTACGAAAAATATCATGATTAACTTGAATCCTCGAACAAATCACTCCTGAGACGACCCTTCCTGTTTGTATGCGGTACAGCTTTTGGACTTTTTCAACCTAAATCCAGCGTTGGATCACTACATGTGTCGCTGCGACCGACTGCAAATAACTGAAGCGGATTGTGGGATGGCTCCCGGCTTGAAGGCTTTGCGCAGTGGCTGACCGATGTGACCCGTCAATACAATTATGAAGTTTATGGTGGAAACCTTGATTTTTCTTGTCGTGACTGAGGGCGCTTTCACCTAGCAGTGTTAAGGTCAATGTTAAACGGACCAGAGTTCTTTTTCCTCAGATTTTCCGCTTGGTTTTGTAAATGCGAACGCGCATCCGAACTCTAGTTCGGACCAAAAAACCGAATCCTGGTCCGTTCAATACACAGAATCAGGTTCTACTGTGGCGGTTGTGTTTTGCATGCTGTTGCTGAACATACTGTGTGAAAATGACCGTGCCATACACTGCTGGCCAAAAGCATTGGCACCCGAGGAATTCTGGTAGAAAATGCTCAATTTCTCCCAGAAACTGATTGCAATTCCAAATGCTTTGGTCGTTATATCTTCATTTACTTTACATGCAATGAAAAAACACAGAAGACAATGAAAAAAAAATGTAATCATTATGATTTTACACAAAACTCCAAAAATGGGCCGTACAAAATTATTGGCACCCTCAATCTAATACTTGGTAGCACAACCTTTAGACAAAATAACTGCAAACAACCGCTTCCGGTATCCATCAATGAGATTCTTACAATGCTCTTTTGGAATTTTAGACCATTGTTCTTTGGCCAACTGCTCCAGGTCTCTGAGATATGAAGGGTGCCTTCTCCCAACTGCCATTTTCAGATCTATCCAAAGATGTTCTATTGGATTCAGGTCTGGGCTCATTTTAGAAGTCTCCAGTGCTTTCTCTCCAACCATTTTTTAGTGCTTTTTGAAGTGTGCTTTAGGTCATTGTCCTGCGGGAAGACCCATGACCTCTGAAGGAGACCCACCTTTCTCACACTGGGACCTACATTATGCTGCAAAAATTGTTGGTAGTCTTCAGACTTCATAATGCCATGCACACGGTCAAGCAGTCCAGTGCCAGAGATAGCAAAGCAACCCCAAAACATCAGTGAACCTCCGCCATGATGGCTGTGGGGACCGTGTTCTTTTCTTTGACGGCCTTGTTTTTTTCCTTGTAAACACTATGTTGATGCCTTTTCCCAAAAAGCTCTACTTTTGTCTCATCTGACCAGAGAACATTCTTCCAAAACGTTTTTGGCTTTCTCAGGTACGTTTTGGCAAACTTCAGCCTGGCTTTTTTATGTCTCTGGGTCAGAAGTGGGGTCTTCCTGGGTATCCTACCTTAGAGTCCCTTTTCATTCAGACACCGACGAATAGTACGGGTTGACACTGTTGTTCCTTCGGACTGCAGGATAGCTTAAACTTGTTTGGATGTTAGTCGAGGTTCTTTATCCACCATCCGCGCAATCTTTCGTTGAAATCTCTTGTCAATTTTTCTTTTCCGTCCACATCTAGGGAGGTTAGCCACAGTGCCTTGGGCTTTACACTTATTGATGACACTGCGCACAGTAGACACAGGAACATTCAGGTGTTTGAAGATGGACTTGTAGCCTTGAGATTGCCCATGCTTCCTCACAGTTTTTTTTCTTAAATCCTCAGACAGTTCTTTTGTCTTCTTTCTTTTCTCCATGCTCAATGTGGTACAAGGACACAGGACAGAGATTGAGTCAACTTTAATCCATTTTAACTGGCTGCAAGTGTGACTTAGTTATTGCCACCACCTGTTATGTGCCACAGGGAAGTAACAGGTGCTGTTAATTACACAAATTAGAGAAGCATCACATGATTTTTCAAAGAGTGCCAATACTTTTGTACGGCCCATTTTTGGAGTTTTGTGAAAAATGTTTTTTTTTTTTATTCTCTTTTGTTCTCTTTTGTCTCTTCTGTTTTTTTAATTTCAAGCAAAATAAATGAAGATGTTACTACCAAAGCATTTGTAATTGCAATCATTTTCTTTGAGAAATTGAGCATTATCTGACAGAATTGCACGGGTGCCAATATTTTTGGCCAACTGTGTAAATAGGCAGAGCCTCTCGGGGCGGCTGTTTCGTGAGTCTCACTCTCCTGGAAGTTGGCGACAATTTGAAGGTCCAAAGCGTCAAGAAAGTGAAAGCGATTGTTTGACTTGGTGTACTACGTGGTTCACTCCAGTTCACATTTGACATTTTCTGTGGAAACATGGTTGGAATGGCCCGACCCCTGCTCTAGTGTGAAAGCGCCCTAAGTGGTTCTTTATTTCAGATATGAGAAAACATATCAAGTTGAAAATTAATGAGCAGAAATTGTAAAAAACAGATTTTTTTGTGTGCAGTTAATCTTTTTTTTTCTTGTAGGATTTGTACTAAAACAACCATTTTTTGCATTTCCTCCCACACATTTCTTATTAGGTACCCTAGTTTCAAATTTTTTTTTTTTTATTTGTCCATCCATCCCTTTCGGTTTTACGCAACAATTAATCTTTTCCCAAATAACAATTTTGGCAGATTTGTTTTCCATACACCTCGTAGAGAGTAAGCTACTATTTAAAGGGATCCACGGATAGAAAGACTTGTAGTTCTTAAAAGATAAACGTTATGAGTTAAAATAATTTGATATTGAAACCTCTCTTGATGTTTTGGTTTTTATAAGACTTGTAAAATTAGTTTAACTAGTAGGTTGCCATTATTGTCGACGACGCAGGGCGGTGACGTCACATGGTTACTCTGCCGGATTTCCAAAGTAAGGGCCCAAATACACCAGATGCATGATTGTTGCGGTTCCGGTCCGACTCCGGTGAAAAAATAGCGCCGGAGCCAATCCGTTTCCATTATATCCTATTGTTCAACGTATACCGGCCGCGCCAGTGCTCCGGATTGACTGCGGGCCATCTCCAGCATGCCGAAGCCATCCGGATGGTATAGGCTATTTTCTATTTTTGCCGGACACGCATCTGACAAAATGGGCGGAGCTGGACCTGGACGTAACAGCCCGGTTGCTTATTCACGGTTTAAACACCAGCGAACATGGACGAAGAACGTTTCATCATGGAGGTGGAAACCCACAAAATCATTTATGATGCAGCAGATCCTTTCTATAAGGACAATATAAAAAAGGAAGCTGCAAGGTGTCCTATTATGTGTTTTTCTGGCAATGATATCAAACACACGACGTGCTGACAACTTTAAGCGAAAAAAAAAAAGCGTATCTGGAAGTGGTTCCACTGCAGAAATTCTCGTGCCCGGCGCACACACAATGTCGGTTTGTGTACAGAGTTGAGGGGGAAAAGTACGAAAGAGAATAGACACCCACAAGTTTCGACCTGGTGGTCTATTCAAGAAGATTCTCTTTCTTTTCTACATTTTACTTGACTTTTCATTGAAAAACCAACAGTTTGCGCTGGGGCACAGGAATCTGCAGTGTTGAGACACCAATTCCAAGTACGCGGTTTTTTAGTTCATGTAGTATATAATTCGCTATCCAGTTTATAAATATTACAGCTTATTTAACATTTTTTATAACAGTTCTATGAGATGTTATGTGCCATGAATTTTAAATGTGCCCAAAGATATAAACCCACCGACACAACCAAGGGCAAAATAGAGCTCTGCCCCCCTACCCCCAACACATGGAGCCCTGATCTCAACATGATGCAGACAATCTGGAATTAAGAGACAGACATAACTAAAATGTCAATATGCAAAGAAAAAATGTGCTCTTGCTCTGCTTCACTGATGAGTATAGACTCCGTGTGTTTTTCGTAGTTTTAAATGGCACTTTATAGCGCGCGATCACGCGAGCGCTCACGAGGGAACGGAGTTGGCGGACCGCAGCCGGTATGATTTGCCTGTTTTTGACAAACACTGAGTTGGACCGGAACAGGAGCGATCATGTATTTGGGCCCTAATACTCCAGAACATAAACCCTTTCAATTTGAATCAGAGAGGAACATTAATGAGCATCACAGAGCTGTCGATATTTCACCAAACCAGCAGCAAAAGCTAAATAAATAGGAAAGACGTGTTTCTAATAACATATTTTAGTAAAAGAGAAAAGTTGTGGCTTATTAGAGCCTACAAGTCTTTAAGTCCGAGGTTCCCTTCAATACCTAAGCATTTACTGCTTGCCTTAATACAGTATGACCGAATAACTTCAGTTATCCTTGTGGTGTTGACTTCTCATCCCAAAACACTGCATATGATGTGATATATTTTCCTGGTTTGTAAATGAAAAGATTGGGTCTTACAAGAGGAAAATGAAACGTTTATACGTGGTCAGGATCGTATTTTTATTTATTCACTTTTAGAATGTTTCAGAATTAGACGAATGTACAGTTGAATTTTTTTTTAAGAGTTACAATGTCGCCTTTAGCTTTGCTAGCTACCGCGTAATCTAGCATTGCAAACATGGATATTTGAATTCAGTTCTTTCTGGTTAGAAACACATCAATGAACATTAAACAGTCACAGAGCAGCACTTTACCAAATGTGATTATGAAGTGAAGTCGGGCACTATGTTCTTTGTTCCAAGCACAATACCTGACCTCCAGAATTACTAAGGGCTAATTTTGTTTATTTACCCTTAATTGTTCTACCATGTTCTCTGGTAGTTGTAATATAATACCACAGTTTTGACAGGTGTTTTTTTTTTTTACCATTTTCTTTGGAAGCAGTGCTGTTATAGCTTTTAATGCCAAATTTTTCTTGCCTCTTTTTTTTTTTTTTTTTAAATAAATATTGTAGGTAAAAACACTCCATCTTGAATATTCATCACCATATTTGGCCATATAGTGCAAGACTATCATTTTGACATGCTCTAATACAAAAGGACCGAAGGAAGATAGCTAGACTTTCAATCATTTCACTTAATTAGGAGGATTTATTAAACTTATTTTTGCACCCCTTGTAATAGGTCTTTGTTTGTTTGTTTGTTTTTTAAATGTGACAACTGTGATTGTTTGCAAATGGATACTGTAATTTTCGCACTGTAAGACGCACCTGACTATAAGCCACCACCCACAAAATTTGGCACGAAAATGGCTGTCAAGTTGAAATAGGAATCCTTAAGTAGACATTTATAATATTACCCAAAATAAGGAGAGAAGGCACTCGATTTAGTTGAAAAGCCTGTAAGGAGAAGGAGGGAAACTATATGTAAGATATGCTTGATTGTATGACAGTGGCGCCTCCAGAAATTTTTCATAGGGGTGGCCAGATTTCATTCATTCATTTCATTTCATTCGTTTATTTCAGGCCATTATTCCTTGTCAAGACAACAAATATATACAGCTCATATAATAAAGTAACAAAAAAGAGCAGCAAAGCTGAGTAACATTACAACATCAACTACATGCCTGAAAAGGAGTGGGAAGAAGAAAACTTATTTAATCCCACCCCTATTCTTATCTAATTAAGAACAAAAAATTCTTGCTACTTCCTTCCAAAAATGTAGGCCACCAAAAAATCAGTCCAAACAGTTTTGTACCAAATTTTGTCCCTTGTGATGAAGTTACCACAGGCAACACCCAAACCAAAAACAATTTCATACCAACATGGTAAATGAAAGTAAAACCATACCAACAATGGTAAAGGCCACAGACACAGGACAACAAATTATAAATGGCAACAATAACTATACCAACAACGGTCACGGACAATATACCAGCAATGGTAAAAAACAACCAGCACTCATTCCAAGACAATTTATTGATGTAATTAAGACCTTATTTCGGTATACTGTGACCAGACCATAAGTTTGTATAACCTTTTAAATTTGTAGATGGTTTGGCATTGCTTGTGTTGCATTCCCAAATTATTCCAAAGTTTCACTCCACACACAGACACACAAAAGCTTTTACGAGTTGTTCGAATTTTTGGTATTCTGAAGTCTCCATATCCTCTCAAGTTATGAGTTCTCTCTTTCATTGTAAAAAAGTTTTGCAATTTAATTGGTAATAATTTATTGAATGCTTTATAGAGGATTATTGAGGTATTATAATTTACAAGATCGTTAAATTTTAGCAGCTTTGATTGAATAAACAAATTATGTGTATGATCCAAAAACCCGACCTTATGGATGATCCGCACGGCCCGTTTCTGTAAGGTAACTAAAGGATTTATCGTGCTCTGATAAGTGTTTCCCCAGACTTCAACACAATATGAGAAGTATGGGAGAACCAAAGAGCAGATGGGGCCACTTAAAATCTTGGGGTGGCCAAAACTAAAAGCCATAATTTCAGGTTTTCAATATATTATTGCAGTAAAAAGGTCAGGGGAAAACTATCAGAAAGACTTAAGGACACGGTAACTGATATACTTTGGTGTATTGTGTAATATTTAATGTGCATAGTCCATAACTGTCGAGTCAACATTTTGAGTTCCACAACAATTCGGCTTTATTGTGTTATGTATAAATTAGGCATAAGGTGTACATTTAACTAGGGCTATCAAACGATTAAAATTTTTAATTGAGTGAATCACATCTTAAAAATGAGTTTATCGTAATTAATCGCAATTTAAACCATCTCTAAAATATGCCATATTTTGAGTTCCACAACAATTCGGTTTTATTGTGTTATGTATATATTAGGCATAAGGTGTACATTTAACTAGGGCTGTCAAACGATTAAAATTTTTAATTGAGTGAATCACATCTTAAAAATGAGTATCGTAATTAATCGCGATTCAAACCATCTCTAAAATATGCCATATTTTTCTGTAAATGATTGTTGGAATGGAAAGATAAGACAAGACGGATATATACATTCAACATACTGTACATAAGTACTGTATTTGTTTATTATAACAATAAATCCACAAGATGGCATTAACATTATTAACATTCTTTCTGTGAAAGTGATCAACGGATAGAAAGACTTGTGATTCTTATAGGATAAATGTGAGTTAGTTTTGTATATTGTGACTAAATATTGTCATCTAGTCTATTTTTTTAGCTTTCAGTAAATGATACTGTAGCGACTTAACTGTTCTGCCCAAATGCACGATATGAAGTGGTGCAACCATGACTGTGTGTGGTGGCTGCAAATGCTATATCTTCTCTGCGTTGGGTACACTACAGGGCGTTAAGAAAAAGATCAACTCCTGTCATTCGTCCCTACGTCGCTTCCAACAATATTCATAGTTACTGTGGGAGAGATGACAAAGCTTTTGCCAATTAAAAGCACGGCCCCGATGAATGCTTGTATCTACTCCACTCACTTGATACTGCCTCTTATCTCTGTATATAAGTAAAACGGTGCCATTGTAGGCTGTTTGCGGCAATGCGTGAGTGAGTCGTACTGCGAATGCGTTAATTGCGATAAATATTTTCATGTGATTAAAAAAAATAATTACCGCCCGTTAACGCGATAAATTTGACAGCCCAACATTTAACAAAAGAAAATAAATGTATTTATTTGGGATGAAATGCATAACTGATGCTACAACAATCTAACGATATACTGGCAAGCCGGGTGGCCAGTGGGGTGGCCAACCAATTTATAGGGCCACCCCCTGGTGGCGCCACTGCGCAGAGAATACCTAATGTGACCTGTCAAGGTATTTTGAAGTCTATGGTTGTGCAGTAAAATACAAATGGCACATACTTTCCTATTTTTTTCATTTGTTTTATTTTATTGTAATCCAGTTAGACCAGACATGTCCAAAGTCCGGCCCGGGGGCCAAATGCGGCCCGTGGTCAAATTTCATCCGGCCCCCAGCTTCTGTCATAAAATCAATAACGTCTGGCCCGCACACAGACTTAATAAATTGGTCAGTAGTACTGCTACCAGCATATGAAGTAGCTTAAAAACTAAATGCTGCTCCTTATTTACCCAAAGGCAGCAGCACTCTAAGCAACATTACCCTGTGTGACCCTTTACTTCCAATTTTCTAAAATGGCGACAATTAACAAAACAAAAAAAAGAAAGTTGACTGTGATGGCCGACGCTTCAAGGATAGATGGAAATTGGACTATTTCTTCACTAAAATACGCAACAACTGTGCCTGCCTTATTTGCAAAGAGACAGTCGCTGTTGAGTTCAATGTGAGGCGATATTACCAAACAAGACACGCTGACATGTACGACAAAATTATAGGGAAGATAGACAGCGAGAAATTGAAGCAACTTGAAGCTAGTTTAATTTCACAGCACCAGTATTTCGCAAGAGCCCGAGAGTCGAGCGAGAACGCCACAAAGGCGAGTTGCGAGATTGTTGAAATTATTAATTATAAAATAATAAGAAAGCGAATGTGACACACAGAATGGCTAGCTAAAATTTGCTTAAATACTGTATATTGTTCAACGTAAAGGATGTCAGCCAAGGTCGGCCCCCCACATTTTTGCCACACCCAATCTGGCCCCTTTTGCAAAAAGTTTGGACACCCCTGAGTTAGACACACATTTGAACAATTTTACTTTTTTTTACCACCTTCAAACTATTTTACCCATCAGAATAAACACTTTAGTTATTTTGTTTGTTAATGTGCCACTGAGCCAGTCACAGCTGACTTCAATCTCGTTTGAATTGATTAGACAGCAAGTGTGCCTCATTGGATTGATTGGTCAATGATTTTAAGTGTTACTGTGTGTTAAAGTGTTATTATTATTATTCTCTTTGTGAAATAGTTTATGATTTCACTAATGCGTCGAAATGAACAACAGCAGTGGTGCCACCAGGGGGTGGCCAGGGGTGGCCACGGCCACCCCTATAAATTGGTTGGCCACCCCACTGGCCACCCCGCTTGCCAGTATATTGTTAGATTGTTGTAGCATCAGTTATGCATTTCATCCCAAATGAACGCATTTATTTTGTTTTGTTAAATGTAGGGCTGTCAATTTATCGCGTTAACGGGCGGTAATTAATTATTTTTTTTTAATTAATCAATCGCAATTAACGCATTCGCAGTACGAATCATTCACGCATTGCCGCAAACAGCCTACAATGGCGCCGTTTTACTTATATACAGAGATAAGAGGCAGTGTCAAGTGAGTGGAGCAGATACAAGCATTCATTGGGGCCGTGCTTTTAATTGGCAAAAGCTTTGTCATCTCTCCCACAGCAACTATAAATATTGTGGGAAGCGACGTGGGGAAGAATGACAGGAGTTGATCTTTTTCTTAATCCCTTGTAGTGTACTCAACGCAGAGAAGATATAACATTTGCAGCCACCACACACAGTCATGGTTGCACCACTTCCCATCATGCATTTGGGCAGAACAGTTAAGTCGCTACAGTATCATTTACTGAACGCTCAACAAATACACTAGATGGCAATATTTAGTCACAATATACAAACTCACATTTATCCTTTAAGAATTACAAGTCTTTCTAGCCGTGGATCCCTTTCACAGAAAGAATGTTAATAATGTTCATGCCATCTTGTGGATTTATTGTTATAATAAACAAATACAGTACTTATGTACAGTATGTTGAATGTATATACTGTATCTTATATTTCCATTCCAACAATAATTTACAGAAAAATATGGCATATTTTAGAGATGGTTTGAATTGGGATTAATTACGATTAATTAATTTTTAAACTGTGATTAACTCGATTAAAATTTTTATTCGTTTGACAGCCTTAGTTAAATGTACACCTTATGCCTAATATATACATAACACAATAAAATAGAATTGTTGTGGAACTCAAAATGTTGACAGGACAGTTATGGACTATGCACATTAAATCATTAGTAACATCAAATATTACACAATACACCAAAGTATATCAGTAGCCGTGTCCTTAAGTCTTTCTGATAGTTTTCCCCTGACCTTTTTTACTGCAATAATATAATGAAAACCTGAAATTATGGCTTTTAGTTTTGGCCAACCCAAGATTTTAAGTGGCCCCATCTGGCCACCCCTATGAAAAATTTCTGGAGGCGCCACGGAACAACAGTAAACATTTGTCCATTTTATAGAACAGGTTTCTAATGAAGCAGGGAGCTTTCCCTTCCAGGAAGTCCCTCAGTTTGTCGGTTGCTACTAGCAACTTACTAGACGACGCGCTAACGGCAATCCGAGTCCATACACGTAAATTTAGAAAAAAACACACACACACACAAAAAAAACGCAATGATGAGAAACAACAATTTGTAGTCATGGCGCACGACGATACACGGGTGGAGTGGATACGACAGCGAGTTCGTGTTTGTTTCAATTTAGCTGACAATGCATGTTTCGACGAACTTCTGAGTCGCAATGATGGAGTACAGGAGGTGGAACTAATTCGCTATTTGAATGGCGTTCTTGAAGAAAACACCGCTTGCTGCCTTCTGTTCATGAAAACTGTCCGGGAGGAGGAGATTGAAGTGAGGATTCCTCAAGGTGAAGACAATGTTTATTACATGCTGTATTTTAACCTTTTCATGCACGAATTATGATTTTTCTTTATTACATTCCGTTAGACCGGGGTTTCAAACCTACGGCCCATATCTGAAATGCAATTTGTTGCCTGCACGTATTTTGCGATGGGCAATGAGATGATATGTAATTTTAACGTCCTCTTTTGCCCGGACAAGTCCTACTTTCACGTAGTGTCCTCGTGGTCCGGACGGGTTTTATAAATTCATAAAAATGTCCGGTTTTTATGATTTTTTAAATGATTTTTCACGGGACCAATTTGAAGAGAATCCCTCCGACCGCTGGGTGGCAGCAGTTGACATGGCTCCTACGAGAATGGAGGGAAGTAGTAATTCTTCTTGTTTTTGTTGGCAGTTTACCCCTATCATGAGGAATGATTTTGAGATTTTAAGCTTTCCAATGATGTATCACACATGCATTTCGGACAATTTTTGAATTTGCGGAACTTCAAGTCACCTGAGTGTTTTCCGCCATATAAATATATATGTATAAATTAGGGCTGCCAAACGATTAAAATTTTTAATCGAGTTAATTACATCTTAAAAATTAATTAATCGTAATTAATCACAATTAATCGCAATTCAAACCATCTATAAAATATGTCATATTTTTCTGTAAAATATTGTTGGAATGGAAAGATAAGACACAAGATGGATATATACATTCAACATACGGTACATAAGGACTGTATTTGTTTATTATAACAATAAATCAACAAGATGGCATTAACATTAACATTCTGTTAAAGCGATCCATGGATAGAAAGACTTGTAATTGTTAAAAGATAAATGTTAGTACAAGTTATAGAAATTTTATATTAAAACCCCTCTTAATGTTTTCGTTTTAATAACATTTGTAAAATCTTCAGTCAAAAAATAAACTAGTAGCCCGCCATTGTTGATGTCAATTATTACTTACACAATGCTCATGGGTGCTGAAGCCTTTAAAATCAGTCGCACCCAAGCGCCAGCAGAGGGCGGAAAAACGCCATAAAACACAATTAACAAGTGGGCTTTTCACTGTACTGTCATTTAAATCTGTCTTAGCGGGGCATGTGCGTTAATTGCGTCAAATATTTTAACGTGATAAATTTAAAAAATAATAATAATTACCGCCCGTTAACGCGATAATTTTGACAGCCCTAAAATAAATATTACTGAAAAAAACTTCTTAGTCAGGGTATAACAAAAATAAATAAAAATTCAGCTTTCCTTCAAGATAAAACACTTCTGTTTTTGTCCACAAGCACAGCCAAACTCGCTCAAAAAATGAAAATGATTCATTAATCATAATCGAGGTAAAAAAAAAAAAATATATATATATATAAATATATATGTATGAAAACACTCAGGTGACTTGAAGTTCCGCTCTGAGACCCCCAATTGGCCAAATTTCAAAATTGTCCGATTGTTCTTGTGAATAAATGCTTATATCCCTGAATTCTTTATAGATATGGACGTAAAGCAGTCTCAATTTTTGGTTAAAAGAGGAAAAAAAACAGGCAGGTAGCATTTATTTTACGTAAATGTCAAAATTATCGCGTTAATGGGCGGTAATTAATTTTTTAAATTAATCACGTTAAAATATTTGACGCAATTAACGCACATGCCCCGCTCAGATTTAAATGACAGTACAGTGAAATGACCACATGTTAATTGTGTTTCATGGAGTTTTGCCGCCCTCTGCTGGCGCTTGGGTGCGACTGATTTTATAGGCTTCAGCACCCATGAGCATTGTGTAAATAATTATTGACATCAACAATAGCGGGCTATTAGTTTATTTTTTTGATTGAAATTTTTATAAATTTTAAAACGAAAACATTAAGAGGGGTTTTAAAATAAAATTTCTATAACGTGTACTAACATTTACCTTTTAAGAACTACAAGTCTTTCTATCCATGGATCCCTTTAACAGAATGTTAATAATGCTAATGCCATCTTATAATAAACAAATACAGTCCTTATGTACTGTATGTTGAATGTATATATCCATCTTGTGTCTTATCTTTCCATTCCAACAATAATTTACAGAAAAATATGGCATATTTTACAGATGGTTTGAATTGCGATTAATTGCGATTAATTACGATTAATTCATTTTTAAGCTGTAATTAACTCGATTAAAAATTTTAATTGTTTGACAATTAGTAAATATTACGAATTATGACGCCAATGCCGTAGCGGTTAATTTCTCCCATTGATTTTTTTCACAATGTTTCAAAATGCATGCATGGTACGAAAAATATAATAATTACCTTGAATCCTCGAACTAATCGCTTCTGAGACAATCCTTCCTGTTTGTATGCGGGACAGCTGTCATACTTTTTCAACCTAAATCCGGCGTTGGATCGCTGCATGTGTTTGAGAATAACTGCGACCGACTTCGACCGACTGAAGCGGAGTGTGGGACGGCCCCCTACTGAAAGGCATGGCACAGTGTCTGGGGAATGTGTCCCGCCAATATCCTTTTGAAGTCAAAAGTTAAGAACTTTGCGGTTCGGATGTCTATTGCCGTCAATAGGTGGTTTTTAATATCAATTTCCCTATTTTGCTGGCTACAACAACACATACTCTGTGACCTCGATTGGCAGTGAATGAGTGGAACTAAGGATTAATGTTACCATTTCAGCTTCATCATTAGAAAACGGCAATTCTGATGACTCTTTGAACCAGGGGAAGTCAAGGATCCAACATGGACAAAAGACGTCTGAACAACCAAGTCATGTGAGTTTTTTAAAATCCTGTAATTTTCACACTCTAAGGCACACCTGACTATAAGCCGCCACCCACCAAATTTGGCACAAAAACAGCATTTGTTCATAGATAAGCCTCACTGGACAGCGGTCTTCAATGTATTATGGGATATTTACACCAAAAGATATGAACCGGTAACACATTATTTGACAGCAGCAACACAAGACTGTCATGAGACCAAATGAACCACCATAAAGCTGTGCAGCAAATTGGTTCAAAAAGCTTCATTTGGCCATCACTGCTCCCTTGGGGGAGACAGTCAAACTGCTGCCACCTGCTGTCAACACTGTTGTTGTCCTACGTGCCTCCTAGCATGCATTGCAGCGCTACAGATGTAAAAAACAATCAAAATTCATGTTCTGTGCTAATCATTTCTTCAGTTACTGTTCCACTTGTTTCATTAATTGCTAGTTATGGTATTTGGTAACACTTTATTTGACATTAAACGATCATAATTATGACATGACACTGTCAACAATGATGACACATGCCATTTAGTGTTATCCATCAAATTGTCTCACTTTTGAATGGATGTAAAAGATCCAAAATGGACATAAATGGAGTTAGTGACATAATTCAGTCATAGACTTCATAACACGGGAAACGGGGCAGATTCGTAGGGGGCCTATTTTCAAAAATTTCACGTTAAAGTATTTACAAAACCAAAGCTGCTACTGATCTAAAACCTAAACAGGCACCTACCTTAGCCATATCTGAGTCTCCATGAGCAGCGGCATCAAAAAATTCAAAGTCATTCCCTTATAAAATCCCAATGAATTATTTTCTATATAGTAAGTATAACACAACTTAAAATGTCCGTAAAAGTATCAGATTTTACACTAGATGCACAAAAATCACCAAGTGCAGAGATAATCACCCATATTTTCAGGATCAATAGCATTATTTAATATATTTTTAGTTTTAGTTTTAGACCAAAATAGCAACTTTTTTTTTTATTTACTGCAAGTATTCAACAGCTAATAAATCACTCAATTTAACATCAGAAACTTAATACTTGAGGAAAACATGCAGAATCAATCATAACCAATATGTAAATGGATTATTAATACATTCTACCGTGGGGCAAATAAGTATTTAGTACCCTTTGTGGGCAATAACGGAGGCCAAACGTTTTCTGTAACCCTTCACAAGCTTTTCATACACTGTTGCTGGTATTTTGGCCCATTCCTCCGTGCAGATCTCCTCTAGGGCAATGATGTTTTGGGGCTGTCGTTGGGCAACACAGACTTTCAACTCCCTCCTCACCCCGTGGCATCAAAATGATAATAAGAACGGGGAGCAAAAATCCCAGGACCACACGGGGGGACCTAGTGAATGACCTACAGAGAGCTGGGACCACAGTAACAAAGGCTACTATCAGTAACACAATGCACCGCCAGGGACTCAAATCCTGCACTGCCAGACGTGTCCCCCTGCTGAAGAAAGTACACGTCTGGGCCAGTCTGCGGTTCGCTAGAGAGCATTTGGATGATCCAGAAGAGGACTGGGAGAATGTGTTATGGTCAGATGAAACCAAAATAGAAGTTTTTGGTAGAAACACAGGTTCTCGTGTTTGGAGGAGAAAGAATACTGAATTGCATCCGAAGAACACCATACCCACTTTGAAGCATGGGGGTGGAAACATCATGCTTTGGGGCTGTTTTTCTGCATAGGGACCAGGACGACTGATCTGTGTAAAGGAAAGAATGAATCGGGCCATGTATCGAAAGATTTTGAGTGAAAATCTCCTTCCATCAGCAAGGGCATTGAAGATGATATGTGGCTGGGTCTTTCAGCATGACAATGATCCCAAACACACAGCCAGGGCAACAAAGGAGTGGCTTCGTAAGAAGCATTTCAAGGTCCTGGAGTGGCCTAGCCAGTCTCCAGGTCTCAACCCCATAGAAAATCTGCGGAGGGAGTTGAAAGTCCGTGTTGCCCGACAACAGCCCCAAAACATCACTGCTCTAGAGAAGATCTGCATGGAGGAATGGGCCAAAATACCAGCAACAGTTGTGTAAAAAGCTTGTGAAGAGTTACAGAAAATGTTTGGCCTCTGTTATTGCCAACAAAGGATACATAACAAAGTATTGAGATGAACATTTGGTATTGACCAAATACTTATTTTCCACCATGATTTGCAAATAAATTATTTAAAAATCAAACAATGTAATTTTCTTGTTTTTTTCCCCCACATTCTTTCTCTCATGGTTGAGGTTTAACAATGTTGCCAATTACAGGCCTCGCTAATATTTTCAAGTGGGAGAACTTGCACGATTAGTGGTTGACTAAATACTTATTTGCCCCACTGTATATTCAGTCACAACTTATTATAGAATAGAATATCCCTTTATGATCATTATACACTAAATACTGTTAGCGAATGAGGTTAGTGGCCGCCTGGCGTAAAAGGAGCTTTTCTGGCGAAAATTCATGTGAATAAATGCTTAAATCCCCCAAATCTTCATAGGTATGGATGTAAAATATTCTTGATTCTTGGTTAAAAGCAAAGAAAGTGTACAGTTAGTGTTTATTTTACGTACTGTATATTGACGAAATACCATGCTACTATGTTAGAGGAAGAGGCTAGCGGCCGCCTGGCGTTAAAAGAGCTTTTCTGGCTAAAATTCTTGTGAATAAATGCTTAAATCCCTGAATTCTTTATAGATATGGAAGTAAAACTGTCTCTATTCTTGGTTAAAAGCAAAGAAAACGTACAGTTAGGGTTTATTTTACGTATATATCTACGATGTACCATGCTACTATGTTAGCGAATGAGGCTAGCGGCCACCTGGCATAAAAAAAAACTTTTGAGGCAAAAATTCTTGTGAATAAATGCTTAAAACCCTGAATTCTTCATAGATATAGACGTAAAACAGTCTCGATTCTTGGTTAAAAGTAAACTATATGGCTAGTCAGTTGGGAAAATTAGCCCCCTCTATGTGTAAACAAAGAGGAAAATTCCTGTGAATAAATGCTTCAATCACGCATGCATGGTATGAAAAATATATTTACCTTGAATCCTCGAACAAATCATTCCTGAGACAATCCTTCCTGTTTGTATGCGGTACAACTTTCGTAGTTAAATTCAATCGTAAGTAAATCCAAGCTTAAATCCGACATGAGCGTGTGCTGTCTTCGGCTATTACTAAATGAAGCTCGGCCCCCTCTGATAAGGCGTCGCGCAAAGAATGACGAAGTGACACGTCAATAGTGATGATGTCTATGATTCAGTAATGCCCAAGATAGTGTCATGTCATAATTATAACGGTCTTATGACAGTCCGAAAATTCTGCTAACTTTTTGGTGTTTATTAATGATGGACCAAATTAATCAATTTTGTATTCTCAGACTATTCAACTTGTCTATCACACTGAGCTCCACATGGCAATAAACCGAGTGCCAGAGCGATTCGCCAAATCTCGAGTTTTATATTTCCTCAGGACCACTAAGGGTAAGAATAATTTTAAGATTATGGCAATTCTGATGCTTTAGTCGGGGAAAAAAAAAACAATGGATTGGTGTTTGTGCATCATGTTCTAGAGTCCATTGTAGAGCCACTCGACATGATAGAAGCCAATAAGATGATGCCCAAATTCTTTGAGACCGGTTTGCATAATGGACACAACCTGCAAACTCTGCAGAAAAAACTTGTACATGTAAGTATGGCTTACTCCCGGAGCTGAAAACAACATGACCGGGAAAAAACTATGGCGGTAGATTTGTGTCTTTATTATTCAATCAAATCAAAAGTTGCTTCAATCAAAAAAAAAAAAAGTAAATTTGAAACTCAAAAAAATGTATTTGTAACCTATTATGGCGGAAAACACTCAAGTGACTTGCAGTTCCGCTCTGAGACCCCCAATTTAGCCAACTTTCAAAATTGTCCGATATGCATGTGTGATACATCATTGGAAAGCTTAAAATGTCAACTTTCTGGGGAAAGAAAAATTTTGAGCAGGAGGACATTTAAAAAATTTTTTTTTTTTTAAACAGCAAAACCCTATCTGGAGATGAGAGCAAGCGAGAACAGAATTACAGACGCCATGACTTTAAAGAGATATTATCGCGTACCTACTTTGTTTTGATCCCAAAACTCCCATGTATCACTAAGTGTCAAGACACAGCTGTGAATGGCCACAGCTGGATTTTTTGGGGATTTTATGGGTGAAACATGGTAATATAACAAGGGTCGCGATGTAGAAATCGCAGACATCAAGGAGTGGTCGAGATTTTCTTTTTCACATATTTGCCCCTTTAAACGTTTTTTTTTTTTTTTTTTTCAATTTTTCTTTGTTTGGATCGATTATTTATCATCTAACGTATCGGAGAAAATGCGACAGTAGCAAAAAAAAAATACAATGTATTGATAGTTATGAGGTAGATATCCGTGACTTTTTTACAGACGCCATTTTTTTCATCGTGACATAATTTAAAAGTTTAAAATATGTGAGTGAATAATTTTTTTTAAGTCGTTTTTTTTTTTCAATGAAATATGAGACATCAATGAATGATTCTAAGCTAAAAAAGAGACATTTTGAATGATAAATAAAATTAATTACTAGGGTTGTTCCGATCATGTTTTTTTGCTCCCGATCCGCTCCCGATCGTTTTAGTTTGAGTATCTGCCGATCCCGATAGTTCCTGATCTGATTGCTTTTTTTTTGCTCCCGATTCAATTCCAATCATTCCCGATAATTTTTCCCGATCATATACATGCTGGCAATGCATTAAGAAAAAAATGAATAAAACTCGGACGAATATATACATTCAACATACAGTACATAATATTAATATTATGACAATACATCCTCAAGATGGCATTTACATTATTAACATTCTTTCTGTGAGAGGGATCCACGGATAGAAAGACTTGTGACTTTGTATATTGTGACTAAATATTGCCATCTAGTGTATTTGTTGAGCTTTCAGTAAATGATACTGCAGCCATTCAACCCAAATGCATGTTGGGAAATGGAACCATGACTGTGTGTAGTGCTACCAATTTATATATCTTCTCTGCGTTGGGCAATAACATAAGGTGTTAAGACAAATATCAACTGCTACCTTGTTGACCCACATTGCTTCCCATGATATTTCCAATCATAGGGAGAGGAATAGTAAGGCTTTAGCCAATTAAAAAAAGGCTCCAAAGGCTGCCAAAATTCACTGTACTCATTTTTTGCTGTCTTTTATCTCTCTAAATAGGTAAAACGGCACCATTACAGATTGAGTGCGACAATGTGTGAGTAGGTTGTGCAGTGCATGCATTAATTGCGTTAAATATTTTAACGTGATACTTTTTTAAAAAAAATTAATTACCGCCGTTATTGGGATAAATTTGATGACCTTACCTTAAGCCTAAACTAAAGACTCTGGATGAGTGTAACATATTATGTCTGTAATGTTAAATGCAATTCGAAAACGATTTAATTAAAAAAATTTAAAAAAAAAAGATTTAAAAAAAGGCATGGCCGATATTTTTTTGCCGATTCCGATACTTTGAAAATGATGTGATCGATCGGGACATCTCTATTAATTACCTTTGTTTTATGGCTGGGTTGAAACAAAAGCGGTTGCGCGACGTCTGTAAACGGGGGTTTTCAGGGTAAAACATACAAATTAAAAATAGTTCGGGGGCTTCATGTGCCATGAATCTGCTATGGCAGCATATAGACATATTGTTCTATCAAACACAACAGTTGTTTTAGCTTAAAATACAGCAGTTTCTTTTAAAGAGGAGTGCAAGAGCAGAAACTGCTTTTTCAGTCTTGTCTGTGTTTTCCGCCATTTGTAACCTATTTTTCTTTGATTGAAAATTTTTTTTTTTTTGCTTTAAATCAAGTTTTTCTTGATTGAAACAACTTTTTTGATTGACGTTATGTAGTCTTGCGTTTGGACCACATTTTGGCTAGGACATTTGTGTCTTTATAATTCAATCAAAAAATAATGCTTCAAACAAAAAAATATATATTTTCAAGAGAAAAATCACTTCAATCAAAAATTTTAAAAATTCAATCGTAGAAAAAAGTTTTTGAATGTGAAAAATTATTTAAGACTCAGAAATTCACATTTGAACACTTAATTTTTCATTGAAACTGTTTTCTTTGATTGAAACGTCCGCGCCGGGAGCCCCGTCGCTTCAGCTTTGAAGGAGTGTCGTGTCAGTCGTGGGCCGTCCACTTGACAGCCAGCCTCCGCGCCTGGGGTGTGTGCGCCACAGGGCACCGTACCGTCGCGGGCACTCTGGTGAGATCCTGATGTCGCATCCCCGTACCGGTGCCCTATTTTCGGCTTAGACTCCAGCAGAGTCCGAAGGCTGGATGGAGCCCTGGTGGTCATTATTCTTGCTCCATGCTTTTAAGCCATTGGCGTAGTCACCTGCCACTCAAACATGTCAGAAGTAGCGTTGAAGTTGGATCTTTGTGTCAAAATGATTCAATCGAAAAAAAGTCCCTTCAAAACTTTTTCCACTTCAAAAAAAAAAAAGTGCGTCCAAAACTTTTTACACTTAAAAAAAAAAAAAAAGGGGTTAAAATGTTTTGCTTTTCAAAAAAAGTTACACTTCAATAAAAAAAAAAAAAAAAATTCAAAGGAAAAAATATTTTCAAAAGAAACATTTTTGTAATTATTTTTCTTTGATTAAAAAAAGTTTTTTTGATTGAAGTAACTTTTATTTGGATTGAATGATTTAGACACAAATGTCCTACCCATAATATGGCTCAAACACACACACACACACACAAAAATAAAAATAAAATAAGTGTTCAAATGCGAATTTCTGAGTCTCAAATAATTTTTCACATTCAAAAATTTTTTTCGATGATTGAAGCTTTTTTTTTTTTTTTTTTTTTTTTTTTTTGATTAAATTGATTTTTCTTTTGAAAATATATGTATATATTTTTAAACAACTTATTTTTTAAATGAATAAAAAAGACATAAATGTCACCAAAATGTGGTCCAAATGCATAACTACATTACGTATATCAAAAAGTTTCAATCAAAAAAAAAAAACTTGATTTAAATAAAAAAAAAATTTAAAAAATTAAATCAAAGAAAAATAAGTTCCAAATACATTTTTTTCGAGTTTCAAATTTATTTTTGCATTGAAACACTTTTTTTTTTTTTTTTTTTAATTCAAGTGACTTTTTCTTTGATTGAAAATAAATATTTTGATTGAAGCAACTTTTTTTTGATTGAATAATAAAGACACAAATCTACCTCCATAAAAAACACCCACTTTTTGAGTTCGGTTGCAATTGTGTCTTGTTTTGTTGTTTTTTCTAGATCTATATTCCACTAATGACTACCCATCAGATAAAAAATCCTAATGTAGGCCATGAAGCTGCAGCAGGTTCTCTTTCTGAAGAATTCAGTGGTGGAAGAGAGACTCCAACCAAGCCGAGTGACCAAGCATCAGTTCGCAATGATTTACTCAACAGCACTCACAAGTTTTTGGCTTTGGTCAACTCAACAATTCAACAGCTTCAAGCTCAAGGTTTCTTTGCAAAATCATGAATACCAATTTCTACTCATTATTCAGATGAGACAACAGTATATACTAGGACTGTCAAACGATTAAAATTTTTAATCGAGTTAATTACGGCTTAAAAATTAATTAATCGTAATTAATCGCAATTAATCGCAATTCAAACCATCTATAAAATATGCCATATTTTTCTGTAAATTATTGTTGGAATGGAAAGATAAGACTCAAGATGGATATATACATTCAACATACGGTACATAAGGACTATTTGTTTATTATAACAATAAATCAACAAGATGGCATTAACATTATTAACATTCTGTTAAAGCGATCCATGGATAGAAAGACTTGTAGTTCTTAAAAGAAAAATGTTAGTGCAAGTTAGAGAAATTTTATATTAAAACCCCTCTTAATGTTTTCGTTTTAATAAAATTTGTAAAATTTTCTATCAAAAAATTAGTAGTAGCCCGCCATTGTTGATGTCAATAATTACTTACACAATGCTCATGGGTGCTGAAGCCTATAAAATCAGTCGCACCCAAGCGCCAGCAGAGGGCGGCAAAACTCCATAAAACACAACAAGTGAGTGTTTCACTGTGTACTGTCATTTAAATCTCTCTGAGCGGGGCATCTGCGTTAATTGCGTCAAATATTTTAACGTGATTAATTTAAAAAATTAATTAACGCCCGTTAATGTGATAATTTTGACAGCCCTAGTATATACACTACCGTTCAAAAGTTTGGGGTCACCCAGACGATTTTGTGTTTTCCTTCAAAAGTCACACTTTTATTTTTAAAATGAGTTTCAAAATGAATAGAAAATATACAACCCATAGCAAAAAGTATGGAATCACCAGTCTCGGACAAGCACTCACTCAGGCATTTTATCATGTAAAACAAACTCTGATGAAAAGCTTGACAAAGTAAGGAATTTGTTCAAAAGTGCAACTCTTTAGCATCCAGAAACACTAAAAGAAATTAATAAAAACATTGTGGTGGTCAGTAAATGTTACATTTATAGAGCAAGTGCAGGGAAACATATATGGAACTATTCCATTCTGAGGAAAAAATATGGAATAATGAGAAACAAACAAAGAAATAACAATCAAAACATCTCTAGTATTTAGCAGCACCACCTCTGGCTTTTATGACAGCTTGCACTCTCTGAGGCATGGACTCAGGGCCGGTCCAGGCCATTTGGGGGCCCTAAGCAAAATAATGCCAAGGGGCCCATATTTTTGGCCCAACATTTCGTCACAGTGTACTGTGAAACCCATACATGCAATCCAACGCCTACGTCCATATTTTGTATATAAATCAGATTTTTCATTTCTCTGCTCCAGAAGGATAAATTCTCTTCGACATATTCATGCATCTATTTTCCAAGCAAGTTTGAGCACCAATCATCGCGAAGCAGGTTCAACGTCACTCCCCAGGTTGCCAGATTGTAATGACAAGAAAATGGATGTTTGCATAGATAAACGGCAATTTGCGCCACATTATTCACGATGCTCTATTAACAACGTATAAAATGAGGTTGCCAGATTGGGGGCCCCCTAGTGGTCAGGGGCCCTAAGCAGCTGCATAGTTTGCGTATAGGCTGGGCCGGCCTTGCATGGACTTGATGAGTATTCTTCATCAATTTGGTGCCAACTCTATTTGGTTGCAGCTGCCAGATCATCCTTGCTGGTTGGCGCATTAATGTGGACCTTTTTTTTCAATTTCCACCACAGGTTATCAATAGGGTTGAGATCTGGGGTATTTGCAGGCCAAGACTTTGACTGGATGAGTCGTTCTCCAAGGAATGCTTTAACGGTTTTAGCTCTGAGGCATGATGCATTGTCATCTTGGAAAATGATGTCATTATCCCCAAACATATTTTCAATTGAAGAGATAAGAAAGCGGTCTAAAATTTCAATGTAAATTTAACTGTAAGCATTTATTGAAGATTTAACCCAGTGGTGTCCAAACTATTCCACATAGGGTCGCAGTGGGGGCTGGATTTCATTCCAACAAAACAAGACGACATCTTTTCACCGATCTGGTGTCTCACAAGTGTAATCAGTTGATTGCAGTCAGGTGCTGCTTGTTTTAGCACAAACTTCATTGGTTAAATTGTCTGTGCTCGATTGGTAGGAACAAAAACTAGGACCCACAGCGGCCCTTGAGGACAGGTTTGGACACCCATGATTTAACCACAGCCATCTCCCCAGTGCCTTTGCCTGAAATGCAGCCCCAGTTCATCAAGGACTGAGGGAATTTTGATGTTTTCTTCAGGCAGTCATCTTTGTAAATCTCACTGGAACAGCACCAAACCAAAGTTCCAGCACCATCACCTTGTCCACTGCAGATTCTTGACTCTTGACAAGGTGATGATGCTGGAACTTTGTCCAATGCAGATTCTTGACTCTTGACAAGGTGATGATGCTGGAACGTTTGTTTGGTGCTGTTCCAGTGAGATTTACAAAGATGACAACCTGAAGCAGACATCAAAATTCCCTCAGTCCTTGATGATATGGGGCTGCATGTCAGGCAAAGGCACTGGGGAGATGGCTGTGGTTAAATCTTCAATGAATGCACAAGTTTACATTGAAATTTTAGACAACTTTCTTATCCCTTCAGTTGAAAATATGTTTGTCATTTTCCAAGATGACAATGCATCATGCCACAGAGCTAAAACTGTTGCGGCATTCCTTGAAGAAAGACTCATCTAGTCAATGTCATGGCCTGCAAATAGCCCAGATCCAAACCCTGGTCGTGGAAATTGAAAAAAATAAAATGGTCCACAGAAAGGCTCCGACATACAAGGCTGATCTGGCAACTGCAATCAAAGAGAATTGGCACCAAAGTGATGAAGAATACTCATCAAGTCCATGCCTCAGAGACTGCAAGCTGTCATAAAAGCCAGAGGTGGTGCTACTAAATACTAGAGATGTTTTGATTGTTTTTTCTTTGTTTGTTTCTCATGATTCCATATTTTTTTCCTCAGAATGAAGTGGTTCCATATATACAGTGCCTTGCAAAAGTATTCGGCCCCCTTGAATCTTGCAACCTTTCGCCACATTTCAGGCTTCAAACATAAAGATATAAAATTTAATTTTTTTGTCAAGAATCAACAACAAGTGGGACACAATCGTGAATTGGAAAGACATTTATTGGATAATTTAAACTTTTTTAACAAATAAAAAACTGAAAGGTGGGGCGTGCAATATTATTTTGCCCCTTTACTTTCAGTGCAGCAAACTCACTCCAGAAGTTCAGTGAGGATCTCTGAATGATCCAATGTTGTCCTAAATGACCGATGATGATAAATAGAATCCACCTGTGTGTAATCAAGTCTCCGTATAAATGCACCTGCTCTGTGATAGTCTCAGGGTTCTGTTTAAAGTGCAGAGAGCATTATGAAAACCAAGGAACACACCAGGCAGGTCCGAGATACTGTTGTGGAGAAGTTTAAAGCCGGATTTGGATACAAAAAGATTTCCCAAGCTTTAAACATCTCAAGGAGCACTGTGCAAGCCATCATATTGAAATGGAAGGAGCATCAGACCACTGCAAATCTACCAAGACCCGGCCGTCCTTCCAAACTTTCTTCTCAAACAAGGAGAAAACTGATCAGAGATGCAGCCAAGAGGCCCATGATCACTCTGGATGAACTGCAGAGATCTACAGCTGAGGTGGGACAGTCTGTCCATAGGACAACAATCAGTCGTACACTGCACAAATCTGGCCTTTATGAAAGAGTGGCAAGAAGAAAGCCATTTCTCAAAGATATCCATAAAAAGTCTCGTTTAAAGTTTGCCACAAGCCACCTGGGAGACACACCAAACATGTGGAAGAAGGTGCTCTGGTCAGATGAAACCAAAATTGAACTTTTTGGCCACAATGCAAAACAAAACGATATGTTTGGCGTAAAAGCAACACAGCTCATCACACTGAACACACCATCCTCACTGTCAAACATGGTGGTGGCAGCATCATGGTTTGGGCCTGCTTTTCTTCAGCAGGGACAGGGAAGATGGTTAAAATTGACGGGAAGATGGATGCAGCCAAATACAGGAACATTCTGGAAGAAAACCTGTTGGTATCTGCACAAGACCTGAGACTGGGACGGAGATTTATCTTCCAACAGGACAATGATCCAAAACATAAAGCCAAATCTACAATGGAATGGTTCAAAAATAAACATATCCAGGTGTTAGAATGGCCAAGTCAAAGTCCAGACCTGAATCCAATGGAGAATCTGTGGAAAGAGCTGAAGACTGCTGTTCACAAACACTCTCCATCCAACCTCACTGAGCTCGAGCTGTTTTGCAAGGAAGAATGGGCAAGAATGTCAGTCTCTCGATGTGCAAAACTGATAGAAACATACCCCAAGCGACTTGCAGCTGTAATTGGAGCAAAAGGTGGCGCTACAAAGTATTAACGCAAGGGGGCCGAATAACATTGCACGCCCCACTTTTCAGTTTTTTATTTGTTAAAAAAGTTTAAATTATCCAATAAATGTTGTTCCACTTCACGATTGTGTCCCACTTGTTGTTGATTCTTGACAAACAATTAAAATTTTATATCTTTATGTTTGAAGCCTGAAATGTGGCGAAAGGTTGCAAGCTTCAAGGGGGCCGAATACTTTTGCAAGGCACTGTATTTCCCTGCACTTGCTCTGTAAAATTAACATTTACCACAATGTTTTTTTTATTCATTTCTTTTAGTGTTTCTGATTGCTAAAGAGTTCCACTTTTGAACTAATTCATTATTTTTTCAAGTTTTTTATCTAAGTTTGTTCTACTTGATAAATGAGTGAATGCTCGTCCGAGACTGGTGACTCAGTACTTTTTGCTAGGGGTTGTAATCGAAAACGGCTTTGGATATCGGAAACCGAATGAAAATTTTTTAGATATCGGCCTCGGCATTTTAAAAACCCATATTTGTCGACCTCCAATTTTGAGTTCTACTGACCACTAAAAGAAATTTGTTTTGATTAAAATAACATTTTTTTCCTTCTCCAGATGAAATTGCTCTGAACATCCCAGAGCTCGATCTGGAGCCAGAGGTCAGTGATCTGCTGACCAATCCAACGGTGGTAGAAAAGTTGGAGCAGTGTGTAATGAACTGGCAGACTCAGCTTACTGTTCTAATTGAGGAGCAAGAAAAAAAGAAGCCACAGACACCTAGTCCGATGGCTGAAATTGTTTTCTGGCAGGAAAGGTCCTACACCCTTAGCGCTGTGAGAATGAAGCTTAATAAACCTGTGGTAAAGAAGATTCTACTTTTATTGAAGAAAGCGCAAGCAGGTGTGATTACCACAATGGACGCGACAATAGACAAACTTGTTAAATACTGCTCAGAGGCAGAGGAAAATGTACGCTTCCTTCAAACATTGGAAAGGCATTTCAAAGTGAGCAATACCTTTGTTCGAAAAATATTGTAAAATATAAATGTTAAATCATAGACTTCACTGTCTTTTGACGGGGCGCGGGGCTGCTCCGTAGGGGGCCTATTTTCAAAAACTTAAATCTAATATTTTCAAAAACAAAGCCGCTAGTAACCTAGAACCAAAACAGGCACCTCTCTCAGGCATATACAGTGGGGAGAACAAGTATTTGATACACTGCCAATGGGTTTTCCCATTGACTGTGTATCAAATACTTGTTCTCCCCACTGTATGAGTCTTCATGAGCAGCGGCATCAAAAAATTCCACAAATATCATATGTAAGTTTTCCCCCGAAATAACGACTTATTAATTTTTTTTAATTTAATTTAGTTTCAACAGCTAATAAATCACAAAATTTTGACATCAGAAACGTAATACTTGAGAAAGGCATACAGAATCATCTTAATTTTACTCAACAAAAGCACATTTTTCATTTTTCTAGGTTGAATTCCGATGTCACGATTGCCTTAGCATGTCTTGCCGGCTATCTGGCCTGGTCGTTTTTAGATTGAAATGTTACATGAAATAAAACACGTAAAAGCCGATTTTTTATTTATTTATTTATTTTTTGGCCAGAAATGGGCAGTTTACCAAAAATTGCCTGATTATTTGAACGTAAAGTCACGCTTTTGATACAAAATCTAACGGTCATCACAAAACAAAGAGCTTTTCAAGTTGAATATTCTTGTAAATAAATGCGTAAATCCCTGAATTTCTATAAATATGATTGTAAAACATTCTAGATTCTTGGTTGAAAACAAAAAAAAAAAACAGGCAGTTATCATTCATTTTACGTAAATATTTCAAGCTAAAATTACGATTATTTTTTCCATTCATTCAAACGTTTCAAAGAGCATGCATATTGCTCTTATATAAAGATGTCCCGATCGATTGGCGTCCCGATCGATCGGGTCCGATCACGTCATTTTCAAAGTATCGGAATCGGCAAAAAAATATCGGACGTGCCTTTTTTTAATATATACAGTATATATATTTTTTTTAATTAAATCGTTTTCTAATTGTATTTAACGTTACAGACAAAATGTCTTACACTCATCCAGAGTCTTTAGTTTTGGCTTAAATTAGGGCTATAATTAATTTATTTTCAATTAATCATGTTAAAATATGTAACGCAATTAACGCATGCGCTACACAACCCACTCACGCATGATCGCGTTCAATCTATAATGGCGCCTGTTTACCTATATATAGAACTAAAAGGCAGCGTGAAATGAGTAGTGAATTTTGGCAGCCTTTAGCAACGTTTTTTTTTTTTTTTTATTTACTGCAAGTTTTCAACAGATAATAAATCACTCAATTTTCACATCAGAAACTTAATACTTGATGAAATTCTTGTGGATAAATGCTTAAATCACTGAATTCTTTACAGATATGGATGTAAAACAGTCTGGATTCTTGTTAAAAGAGCAAAGAACCGGGCAGTTAGCATTTATTTTACGTAACTATTAAAGATGTCCCGATCGATCGGCATCCCAATCAGGCATTGTCGCGTTCAATCTATAATGGCGCCTGTTTACCTATATATAGAGCTAAAAGGCAGCGTGAAATGGGTAGAGTGAATTTTGGCAGCCTTTGGCACCTTTTTTAAATTGGCTAAAACCTTAAAATTCGTCTCTCAATAATTAGAAATATTGTTGGAAATCACTGTGGGGAAGAGAGGTAGTAATTGATCTTTTTCTTTACACCCTGTGTTATTTCACAACGCAGAGATGATATATCAATTGGTGCCAATACGCACAGTCATGGTTGCACTTCCCATCATGCATTTGGGCAGAAGTTAAATGGCTACAGTATCATTTACTGAAAGCTCGACAAATACACTAAATGGCAATATTTAGTCACAATATACAAAGTCACATTTATCCTTTAAGAATTACAAGTCTTTCTATCCATGGATCCTTCTCACAGAAAGAATGTTAATAATGTAAATGCCATCTTGAGGATTTATTGTCATAATAAACAAATACAGTACTTATGTATTGTATGTTGAATGTATATAATCGTCCGAGTTTTATTCATTTATTTCTTAATGCATTGCCAAAATGTATATGATCGGGAAAAATTATCGGGAATGATTGGAATTGAATCGGGAGCAAAAAAAAAAAGCAATCGGATCGGGAAATATCGGGATCGGCAGATAGTCAAACTAAATCGATCAGATCGGGAGCAAAAAACATCATCGGAACAACCCTACTCTTATATATAATAATTACCTTGAATACTCGACCAAATCACTCTTGAGACACTCCTGCCTGGTTGTATGCTCTAAAACTTTCGTCCTGTTTCCACCTAACTTCGGAGTTAAAACGCAACGTGTTTATCGCAGTGAAAGCTGCCACAACGCTTTGCCTGGCCCAGCCCCCTATGGGAAGTCATGGCGCAATGACTGTAGGAACTGTCTCGTCAACTGATAGTGAAGTCTATGGTCAAATGTTTCCACTGCACTCATCGAGTGTTTTCTGTTATAGAATTTGGCTACAGGAACAAACTTCAGTGTTTTTCTGGAGACCATCCCACCTCTAATGAACAGCCTGCAAATTGTCTGGTTAATATCCTCCTACTACAACAACAATGAACGCATGGTCCCTTTGATGGAACGCATTGTTTGGCAACTGTCTGAACGGGTGGCTCAAGTCATTGATATCCATGTGCTTTTCAAGTATGCGATGTTAAACCCTAAACATACGGAACCTCGTCTATTTTTCTGTCATTAAAGTCTGGTTCGATTTCTTTACCAGAGATGAAAGAGAAGTGGCAAAATCCAAGGTGGATGATGCTAAACAAGTTCTAGAACTGTGGAAGTCCTCTTACTTCGAAGTGCGTGCTGAAATTGAACAAGCAGGCACTGGAAAACGCTGGGAGTTTGATACGAGAAAGCTCTTTGAGAAAACTGATTATATGGCTGCCATCTGTCAAGACTTGTCTTGTGTTTTGCAGGTTAGTTTCATACACACATTTTCACTTGATGTTCATGGAACCCCAAAAAGGGTCAAAATTAAATAAATTAAAAACATTTTGAAAAATAAAAGAAAAAATGCGTAAAATGGCCCTTAAATTGTAAAATATTTTGATTGACATTTTCTACAAAGCATTTTTTAAAATTTCATAATCCCTTTTTCCACAATAGCTTTTTTTATTTCAATTCAATTTTATTTGTATAGCCCTGGATCACAACAACGTTGTCTCAAAGGGCTTTGCAGAGGCAATATGATACACAATCAGACACAGCAAATGAAGCAACAAAGCTGAATAAATAAATTCAAGTTCTGGTTATCCCCCATCCTTAGACCCTCCATGTCAGCAGGGAAAAACTCCAAAAACTCCAGTCTTTGGGAGAAAATGAGAAACCTTGGGGAGTACCACAGTCAGGAGAGATCCACTCCCAGGACGGATAGACATTAAGCCCCAGGACCGCTAATGGGAATTAGCAGGCGAAGTTACAGTCTGTAAAGATGCAGTGGTGTAAAGGAACAAGAAGAGGTCCATCTAGCCAGATGAGACGGGGTAGCAACGAGGACGTCCATCCAGCCAGGGGTCCGGACAGTCAGGAGGCTGCAGCTGAAAAATAGCTCCTCCCCAGAGGGGTGGGGGGAAAGGGGACACCGAGTGACGAGTGATGAAGAGACTAGGCAACTAGATATTAGCATTGGAAAATAGAAATAAAGTAAGATAAGTGGTAGGTAGAGTGAGAAAATGGAGATAGAACTCAGTGGCTGTACTTTCCCCAGCTTTATAGCTTCTAGTGCAGCTTAGACTAAACTTTGAGTCTACTCTGACGTCAACTAGCCTGACCATAAGTTTTGTTGAATAGGAACGTTTTTAATCGAATCTTAAATGTGCAGACTGTCTCGGCTTCTTTAATATTAGCTGGAAGCTGAGTCCATAAAACGGGCTTGGTGGCTAAAGGGTCTAGCTCCGACAGTACTTTTAGAAACCCTGGGAACTACCAGTAAGCCTGCATTCTGAGAGCGGAGTGTTCTGTTGGGGCGTTATGGAACCAGAGCATCGGCGAGATAAGATGGCCCCAACCCATTAATGTTCTTAAATGTAAGAAGGAGGATTTTAAATTGAATTCTAAACTCGATTGGAAGCCAGTGAAGGGCCTGGAGCACAGGGGTGATGTGCTCTCTTCTATTGGTTCCTGTTAAAAGTCTTGCTAGCTAGTGCTTGCCTTCATAGTGTCGTTTTTCAGCTCAATGAGATTTTACAAGATAAAGTGCGTTTTTTACCAAAGTCCTTTTTTTTCATGTCACCATTTAGATTAATAACACCTTATAAATAACAAAATTAAACGACAAATAATATACTGTACTTACCATCAATGCTGAGAGGTGGCGGACGAGACACTGTTACGCGACAAAAAACACAAACAGACAAAAAACAACGGACGAGACGCGCGTGGTAAAGTGAAATCGTAAAGTCGGGTGCATCGTAAACAAGGGCCAACCTGTGTATATATTTAAGATTTAAGATATAGACTTATATTTAGGATATACAGTATATTTAGGATTTAGAGTTAAGATTTAGATTTAACATTTAGTTGAAGGAATTATATCTGTAAGATTTATATCTATATTTAGTATATTGATTTAGGATTTATATTTTAGATTTAAATTAAATATTTCTGAATTTAAAGATTTATTCTTGAAAAATACATATTTAAATTGCTAAAGTTGCAAATGTGCAAAGAAAAAAAGGGGCGTTCAAACTTCACACCACATTTGAACTCTGTGTGGTGCTAAATGTGTGAAAATTTAATTTTCAGCATGCATACTATTCTCCATTAAAATATGAAGACCTATAAATATTTGGGTGGTTTTAGTTAAAGCAGACACTTTTTTTTCATCCGTGTGATTTTGACAAAGATGGTGATTTTATGCAGAATTGTGAGAAATTCCTAAAGGTACTTTTTCATACCACTGTATTTCAAAATGTTGTTTTTATTTATTTAATTCTGACCCTTGAATTTGAATTTATTGTCATTGTCATTTGTCATCATCATCATCACATCAACATCATCATCATCAGCATTAAATCATGTAATAAGGGAAGAAATGAAAGGAAGAAAAAAAGATAAAAAATATTGTTTCTCCCAGAAGATGAAAAGAGACATGACAAAGGGAACGGAAAAAAAGCCAAAGCTTATCGGGACCCGTCCCCCTTCCACCAAGGTCGCACAAGCAACAGCTCATGATCAGTCCAATGACAGTCTAGCGCCTATTGTTCAAAAAGTCATTAATTTGCATGGCAATTTCACAATTAAATTTATGTAACTTCAATCAGTCCATGTCCTTGATTGGTGAGTGGTGACAGCTAGGGGTGTTGTGGAGGCCCGCCTGAGTTGCGTCCACGTTGATTTGTTGTCAGCATCCCCTTAGGAGTTTAGTCATCGTCATCTCTGGCCCGGTTGGCACGAGCGAATCTCTCTTGATCACGCAGCTCCACGTCAATCTTTGCGGCCAGTCGTGTGGCAGCGTCGCTTAGCATCGCCTGTTCCTTCATTAACTGGGCCAACTGGTCGCCGTTGCGTCGAACAATCTCAGCTGCGTCGTGGAGTTGGTTTTTCATCCTGATCGAGAAGCGACGAACCCAGAGAGCAGCCAGTAGCATCAGGAAGGCAAGCGCCAGCAGTGTGCCAAAGATGTACACATCTTCAGCGTCTTCTATCAGGAGGGACGTTAGGCATAGCGGTCTCCATTTACCCCAAGCGTCCTCCACATATCCAGACGTGAAGGTGGTGACCGGGCAAGGTCTTTGTCCAGAGGAGGGTCGCATAGTAGAGAATATTCCATCCATTGAACTCAGGGCCCAGTTAACCAGTTCCATAATTTCCTCCGGAGGAAGCTCAGCTTGTACGTTGCAGAAGCAGAGTCCGTAATGTGATTTAGATGCGGGGCGCGTCCCAGATTGTTATATCATTACTAGTTGTCCCTGGCCTTAAGCCTGGTTTGGTGTGAGGACATTCTTATCTGTATAGTGTGTGCTGTTATTGTTATGTCTGGGCGATGTACTGGCTTATTTTGCTTTTCTTATACATTATTTTGAAGAAGTGTAACGAGTTTATATTCGTTAGTGCTGCATCACATGTATTCCATAGTCGAGCCCCAGTGTTTACAACGGAAAAAGTTTTCATTTTAGTCCTAATGGACTGGTAGGAAAAAGTTCGGGATACTCTCAGATTGTAGGAGGATTCTTTAATGCAGAATAAAGCTTGCAAATTTGCTGGAAGACTGTATGTGTTGGCTTTATACATCATTTGAGCGATTTTGTAGTCGACCAAGTCATGAAATTTCAGCGTTTTGGACTTGATGAAAAGCTCGTTGGTGTGTGCTCTGTAGGAAGCTCCATGAATAATTCTAATGGCTTTCTTTTGGAGAACACAGAGTGGGTTGAGGTGCGTTTCATAAGTTCGTCCCCAGATCTCCAAGCAGTAACTGAAATGTGGAAGGACGAGTGCGCAGTATAGGGTTTGGAGAGCCCTCGTGTCTAGCATGTTTTGTGCTCTATAGAGAATTGAGATGCTCCGAGCAATTTTGTTTCTCAGTCTATCTATATGAGGCTTCCAGTTTAGGCGTTGATCAATAATTATGCCTAGCACTTTGTGCTGTTGTACCCTTTGTATCTCTACATTATTTATTAGTATCTTTAGGTTCGGATCCAAATTTTTTCTTCCAAATACTATGTATTTAGTTTTCTCGAGGTTAAGAGTTAATTTGTTTGCATCGAACCATTTTTGCAATCTAGCTAATTCCACATTTATTTGTTTAAATAGACTCTGGGGGTCTTTTCCGGAACAGAAGATGTTTGTGTCATCCGCAAAAAGCACCATTTTGAGATTAGAAGCTAGATGCAGGTCATTTATGTATAGGATGAAAAGTTTCGGCCCCAGGACGGAGCCCTGGGGCACTCCACATGTAATTGGACGAGTTGTTGATCTGCACCCTTCATATGATACATATTGCCAGCGCCTCTCCAGATAGCTTCTTATCCAATTTAGAGCGTTGCCTCTCAAACCGAGTCTCTGTAGTTTGTCCAGTAGGATGTCGTGGTTGACTGTATCGAAGGCTTTTTTCAAGTCTAGGAAGATTCCCACAGAGTATTTTTTTTGGTCGAGAGCACCCGTAATCAGTTCCATTGACTCAGCTAGGGCCTGCACAGTGGAATGGTTTTTTCTAAATCCATATTGACTGTCGTATAATAAATGATGCTTTGTTATGAATTTGTCAAGTCGGTTGTTAAAAAGCTTTTCAAGTATTTTAGAAAGTTGGGGGAGGATGGAAATAGGTCTGTAGTTGTTGAGCTCATGTGGGTTCCCGCCTTTGAATATTGGTATAACTTTAGCAATTTTCATTTCATCAGGGAAAATTCCTGATTCAAAAGATAGGTTGAAGATATGGGTTATTGGTAGCAGAATTTCATTATGGATGCTTTTGATGATTTTCATATCAATTTCATGAAAGTCAGTAGAGTTTTTGTTTTCGCATTGCATAATCAAACTCTTTACCTCAGTTGGGAGAATTGGTTCAAGAAACATTGAATTTAAAATGGGGTCAGGGTTCATATGTGTATCAACCGGGGGGATTTTTTTTGCCAGGTTGGAGCCCACAGTTGCAAAGAATTCGTTGAATTTGTTTGCAATCTCAGTTTTGTTTCTCATTTGACTGTTTTCCCCGTAGAAGAACTCAGGATAAGAGCTACCTGACTCCCTGTTTCTTCTTATGATATCATTTAGAATTTTCCATAGTTTGGAGGTGTAGTTTTTATTGTCTTCCAGTAAGTTGCAATAGTATTGTTTTTTACAGGAACGCAAAATGGAGTTGAGTTTGTTTCGGTACTTTTTGAATTTGTTTTCATTTTCTGTTGTCCTGTTTGAGATGAACTCCCTGTACAGCCTGGTCCTTTTGAGGCAGGAATTGATAAGAGACTTCGTTAACCAAGGCTTGTTTATAGCTTTTCTCACAGGAAACTGCTTGACCGGGCAGCACTTATCATAGAGGTGTTGGATTGTATTCAGAAGGTACTGATAAGCAGTATTCACATCTGTTGCATTGTACACATCATCCCATTTGTGGTTCAAAAGTTCTTTTTTCATGTTTTCAATATTTGATTCACTTCTCAGTCTTCTGTATACAATCTTGGTTTTATTTGCGCAGGAATAGCTTAAAGGGAATTCAGTAAAGATAGGCAAATGGTCTGTAATATCACAGATTAGCAGGCCACTTTGAGTCTGCTCTAAAATGTTTGTGAAAATATTATCAATGAGAGTCGCGCAGTGTGCCGTTATACGGGTTGGTTGCGTAATCAGGGGCCGTAGGCCTTGAGAATACATGGATGCAACAAAGTTATCTATGTGAGGATTTTTTTTGGGATTCAGGATGTCCAGATTCATGTCCCCACAGCAAATCACATGCTTATTGTTCATTTTAGACAGTATGCCTTCCATGTGCTGAGTAAAAAGTTGTACATTTGAGTCAGGTGCACGATAAACACAACAGATGGTAATGCTTTTACAGTTAGGTATACTTAGCTCAATTGATACACATTCCATCAAATCTTCGATAGCGATTGACCTGCCTTGCAGGACATCAAAGTTGAACACATTTCTGATAAAAATTGCAACACCCCCACCTCCCTTAGCTGTCCGATTTACTTGTGCTACGTTGTATCCAAGCAAGTTGAGGTCAAGTCCTTTGTTATCATTAAGCCATGTTTCGGAGACGGCGATAACATCAAACTTATTCTTGAAGCTTTGTAGATACTCATCGATGCTTTCCATATTTTTGTAAAGACTCCTGGCGTTGAAATGGATTAGTTTTAGCTTGCCGTCATTATCCATAGAGTTGTTGTATTGGTCTGTGGTGTAGTACTTACAACTGTTCGGCATGTTATTGTAGAAGTTGAGGTCCGGATCTAGACTGTCACTAGGGTCATCATAAGTTTCATCCATCTGGACATCCAGAAAATTTGTGGACGTCATCATTATTTATTCGAATGGTGTCAGCTCCTCCAAGCTTCTCACAACTCTTATCTTCATGTCTTGTGTCTTGATGAGAATCTTGCAGTCAGAGACCCAGGTGTTGGTTATTTTCCCCTCTTTTTTGAGCTGACGCGCTTTTTTTGCTACTTGAGCATTCCGGCGAGTCAGGTTATCATTCAGAAAGATCTTCGTACCCTTCAGGCGGCGACGCTGCGCAAGCAGGGCAGCCTTGCTCTTGTGGTCAGTTAGCTTCACGACCACCGCCGCAGGGCCCTTGCCCCCAGCCGGGAGCAGAAAGCAGTGGGTGATGTGTTCCTCTTCCACGGTTAATCCTGCTTCTTTCAGCTTTTCAATTGCTTGTTGAGCCACAGATGGACTAGCCGCCTCGGCATATGATCGGGGCACCAGTTGTAATCCAGAAACGATGAGATCATTTGCGCGTCTTCCTTGGTCGAGTTCATCAGCCAAGTATTCCAGCCTTTTTATGCGCGCATCCTTTTCCTCACTCTCTTGCTTGAGCTTCAGGAATTCATCGCGGTTTTGGCGGGTTTCAGCCCTCAGCAGCTGTATCTCTTTCATAACCTCCTTCTCCACAAGATTGGTCAAGGCGGCCAGGGCGGCCTCCATTTTCGTCTCCATTTTCTGGATGGAGGCTCTAAGTTCTTCAAAATCCTCTTGTTTTGGGGCCTGAGCCTTTCTGGTGCCCATAGCCGAGCTGTTTTCAGGCTGTATTTTCAGGCCTGCGCTTATCAGCGAAGATAGGAGCGTGTCCTTCACGGAGCTGGCTTGTATGCGACTGCACAGCTTGAGCTCAGCCTTCAGAATGAGCCCTTTGGGGGCTTCATAGATGTTTGAGGACAGAACATGCTCACTATTTAATTATTTTTGTAATGTTTTGCATAGAATTTGGATGGGTATTTCAACATCTTCAGCCCAGAGTTAAAAAGTGTGACCTTGGACCCAAGACATTTTGATGAGATGCTGGCCAAGGTGGACAACCTTATTGTACCTTTTGAGGGAATAACTTTTGATCCTTTCAATATCTGCAAGATGAGCAGCTGGAAAATCATCATGCAAAACTTCAACAGTGGTGTTTATGTAAGTTTACAATTCAAAACTATTCTCAACATACAATACTTGCTTATTTTCACAAATGTAATTTCTACGTACCACTTATATATATTTGTTCAGGCCAATGAGAGAGAAGTCATTGCCTTCATTGACCAGTCCTTCAAGGCATTGCGGTCTTCGACCGCTGCCTTTAACATGCTTGTGAAATATAAAGACGTTCGCTCTCGACCCACCATCAACAATCATTTGATGAAGAAGAGTAATGAGCTTCTGTCTCAGTTTTGCAAAGAGGTTTGTAAAGCATCGCTGGTGTCAGGATTCAGTTAAAAGGATACCGCATGTTTTGTAATGTTCTAAAATGTTGTAATTAATTATGTATGTAATTTTAATTATGTATGTTTTTAGGCTTAATATTGTAAGGATAAATATTGACTGATATTTTATATAGGTTGACAGTATAAATGAAATCTTTGAGGAAAAGAAAAACGAACCAAACATGAATAAGAATGAGCCTCCTGTGGCAGGCAGTATCAGGTGGACGCGTACCCTTTTTCACCATGCAAAAGAAGGAATGGTTCCTCTCCTCACAATGCCAGATTTACTGGGGAGTGAAATGGGCCAAGTGGTGAGTTTTGTATTATTAGTAAAAGGTGGTACGGAGCCCTAAAGGGACATTGAAATAAAATAAATTCAAGCACACCAGAAACAATGTGGTAAACATTAGCATTATATAGCATTTAAACTAGCGGACTTTTGCTATGCAAGTGAGCTAATTGTTGTAAAAATTAGCGTTATATAGCATTTAAACTAGGGGAATTTTGATATGCTAGGTAGCCAATTATTGTAAACATTAGCATTATATAGCGTTTAAACTAGTGGACTTTTGATATGCAAGTTAGCTAATTGTTGAAACATTAGCATTATATAGCATGTAAGCTAGCGGACTTTTGCTATGCAAGTTAGCCAATGGCAACAATGCAACAATTGGCTTACCAAAAGTCCGCTAGCTTAAATGCTATATACAGTGATTCCTCGTTTTTCACGGTTAATGGGGACCAGAACCCGCCGCGATAAGTGAAAAACCGTGAAGTAGCACACCCCCTTCCCCAAAACGACTTTTGTTATGCAAGTGAGCTAATTGTTGTAAAAATTAGCGTTATATAGCATTTAAACTAGGGGACTTTTGATATGCTCGGTAGCCAATTATTGTAAACATTAGCATTATATAGCGTTTAAACTAGTGGACTTTTGATATGCAAGTTAGCTAATTGTTGAAACATTAGCATTATATAGCATGTAAGCTAGCGGACTTTTGCTATGCAAGTTAGCCAATGGCAACAATGCAACAATTGGCTTACCAAAAGTCCGCTAGCTTAAATGCTATATACAGTGATTCCTCGTTTTTCACGGTTAATGGGGACCAGAACCCGCCGCGATAAGTGAAAAACCGCGAAGTAGCACACCCCCTTCCCCAAAACGGATTAGTTTTGTGTGTGTGTGTGTGTTCGATGTATTTATTCAGATTTAGCATAGGAAAGAGATACATATAAGACGTTTTTTTCACTTTTTTTCCCCAAACTATAATTTTTTAAAAAATGTATACATATTAGGGCTGTCAAACGATTAGAATTTTTAATCGAGTTAATCACAGCTTAAAAATTAATTAATCGTAATTAATCGCAATTCAAACCATCTATAAAATATGCCATTTTTTTCTGTAAATTATTGTTGGAATGGAAAGATAAGACACAAGACTGATAAATACATCCAACATACTGTACATAAGTACTGTATTTGTTTATTATAACACTAAATCAACAAGATGGCATTAACATTATTTACATTCTGTTTAAGCGATCCATGGATAGAAAGGCTTGTAGTTCTTAAAAGATAAATGTTAGTACAAGTTATAGAAATTTTATATTAAAACCCCTCTTAATGTTTTAATAAAATTTGTTAAAATTTTCAATCAAAAAATAAACTCGTAGCTCGCCGTTGTTGATGTCAATAATTACACAATGCTCATGGTGCTGAAACCAATAAAGTCAGTCGCACCCAAGCGCCATTACAGGGCGACAAAACACCAAAAAACATAAGGAACAAGTTGACATGACACTGTGCTGTCATTTTAATCTGTTTGAGCGGGGCATGTGCGTTAAATGCGTCAAATATTTTAACGTGATTAATTAAAAAAATTAATTAATGCCCGTTAACGCGATAATTTTGACAGCCCTGATATATGTACATATTTAAATGTTTTTTAGGCACTTCAAGTGTAATAATTATGATAAGTTTTTAACATGTTGCTGTCCTACCAATTTTTTTTGAAACAAGATTAAAGTAGTAAAAAAATGCTTGGCTTTATAAAATGCTTCATTGAGTGAGTCTACTCAAATCCGCTCAAGCTGATCAGTTACAAACAATGAGTTGCCACAGCAACTGTTTAAAAAGTTAAACGATGATTGATGCATGCGGCGCTATTGAAGTTCACAACTCTGGCAAGAGCAAACATAAACATCTGTCAATAATCGTTAACTTTAATAAGCAACTCCATTGCACTGCCTGACTAACAAAGAGCAGGGAGAGGGAAGGAGGAAAGATGTGAGAGTGAGACTATGTGATTGGCTCAGGACAGCTCTCCTGTATTTTTTTTTTCTTAATTGAAAAAGATCCGCAATGGACTGAGGGCGCGAAGTAGCGAGGGCTGACTGTAATGCTAATTTTTACCGGATTGTTTCCTGTGCGCACCAGAAATTATCTGGTGTGCATCAGATTGCTTAAACTTATTTTATTTCTGTCGCTGTCCCTTTTGAGGCTCCGTATTACTGTGATAAATTTATTTTAAATGATCGTGTCTCTTGGGATTTCTTCTTTTAGGCAAAAAACAAATACTTGGAATTGGCGAAAAAAATGAGCGACTACGCCATGAAGAAATATAAGTCTTGGATAGCTGACACCGAATGTAACTTGCCAGTGTTGTTGAAGACACCCGTTTTGGACATAATTGTGAATGAAAGTCAATTTCAGGGAGAGTTGGTATGTATCGGTGGTACATCAACATAGCATAAAAAGTTAACCCTTAGATGCACAAGTTACTGGACCCTACACTCTTCCATAAGTGGGTCAAAAATGACCCATTCTAGAACCAATGTGTTTTTATGTCATTTTGGTGAAGAATAATCACTTGTATATTAATTACTATGATATTTAGGGCCACACAAGAATGATTTCATGCTTGAAATAGCTATATGATTCAATTAACATTTAAAAAAAAAAAAAAGCAATAGACTTCATCCTTCCTTGTATTTTATCATCAATGATGAAGAGCTCCCATGCATCTTTTTGGTAAGACAGCAGTGCTAAGCCCTTGTGGAGGCACTGACCGATTTCTGAGGATATTGTGGCTCTGTGTTCTGCCCTGGGTGGGAGGTAATTCTCTCTATTAAGAGCCCTACCAACTCATTCTGTTGGCCAATGATTTTGACACTTTCTTCTTCAGAGGACACATAAGTGGAATCTTATGAGTCAGATTCATCCTGTTCAGTTGGATTTCCAGGTGGACAACTGCCACTGCCACCTGGACAATAGTCTGGGTCCTCATCATCAGATATTTCGGACACTTGAGTCCAACCCCGTCACTGCCTCTCCATCATCCAACATCTGTAGGACCATTTCAGCTGTAAATCTAGCACAAATCCGATTTTTTTCGTGTTTTTCCGACTCGACTGAACAGGAAAAGTCGCATAAAAGTGGACCATTTTCAAATTCGATCAAGGTCACTTTTGTATTAGTTAAAATCCCATCCGGGCCACATTTTTCCAGAATGTGGCTGCGGTCCGAACTGTCAAGTCCCCCAAATTGGAATTCATGCATCAATTAACACAGTGCTTCTCAATTATTTTCTGTCACGCCCCCCCCAAGGAAGACGTAAATGTTTCGCGCCCGCCCCAAACTCTCTGCCGCCACTGTAAATAGTATCATTTGTCTATAAAATTACTATTATAAATACGCATCTGCCTAACATTGTGTCCTTTTTTTTCTAATAAAGAAAAAAAGTAACGTAGATCAACTTATAGTAAAGTATAACTTTATTAACATTGTTTTGTTTGTAACAGAGAAGACTTGACGTGCATCAATTTGCCTGAATTAAAAAAAAAAAAAATTCACATCCAAACTAAAAAATACACTCAAGGTACATTTTTGACCATTTGAAACAGAAAAATAAAATGTAATAAAATAAGTAAATAATAACAAATTAAAATTGATTAGGAACATTCACTCATGAGGATAATATGCCAAAAAATCTGACCGAAAAAACAAAACTGAATAAAAGAAAAAAAAAAGTGTCCTTGGACAGGACAGTTTTTATTTTTGCTGTTCACAGTATTAACCTCCTTTGCAATGGTGTGGAGTTATTTTGCAATGAGCATGCTAACAATGCTGACTGGTTTACTGATATAACATTGACAAAGCAGGACGATTGTTGGCAATATTCGGCACGTTTTCACTGAAAAAATCAAGCGGCTTAACAATGAGATTGGGGTCTAATGTCTTTAAGTGGCGTCTTAATTGATTTGGCTTCTGGCTGTCTGCTATAATTATTTTTAGACACAGCAAACAGTGGTCTTTCATCATCACCCACTGTATTAAAAGTCAAAGCTAAAAGGCAAACGGCACGAAAAAAGCACATTCACGGCGGCTGAGGTAGAACCGTAGGTGAAGGCGGTCGTCGTGACGATCCCAAGCCGAAAATGGCACTTCTCGGGCGGCGACGTGAGAACCGGACAAGACAGTGGGTCGCTGCGTGAGTGAGTCCGGTCGGAAAACGGCTTTCGAAAACGGCGGCGGCACACTGCTCTTCATATCTGTTGTCTGTGTGTGCTGAGTGCTCTTCCTTAGTTCAAAAATACTGCGCGCACTCTGAAAATGAGAGCGCCACTGCCACCTACTGAGTGGATGTGCAAGTACACTTTATTCCAGTACGGCAAAAAACAAAACAAAAAAAATACAGGTTCCGAGGTCACATGCGCCCCCCCTGGCATCGCTCTGTGCTCCCCCCCCCCGGGGGGGGCGCGCCCCACTATTTGAGAAGTACTGAATTAACATCAGCAAAGAGCGAGAGCGACAGGGTGCTGCGGTAGCAGTGCAGCCGTCCATTAGCGTTAGCGCCTAGCTTGAACGCGGCTTTTGAGGAAGGAGCGGGCTTGACAACAGTCATAAAAAAATAAAATAAGTTGAGAATAAGCCTGACAATGCTCGGTTTTCTCTCTGCTCCAATGCTCTTGCGCATGTGGGCCAGTTTGCTCAGCGCATCTCGGACTGCGAATTAGAGCGCATGTGTGATACTTGAACAGGCTCAATCAATCAATCAATCAATCAACTTTATTTGTATAGCACATTTAAAAATCCGCCAAGGAGACCAAAGTGCTTTACATAGCAAAACACAGCAAAATAAGTCAACTTTGAAAGATAAAACAAACACATAAAATAAAATAAATAAAAGACGAGGTCATAAACTGTCATTGCACATTAAAAGCTGAAGAAAAATAAAATGTTTTAAGACGTGATTTAAAATCCGTAAGTGAGGGGGCCTGTCTAATAGTAAGTGGTAATTGGTTCCACAGCCTGGGCGCCATCACCGCAAATGCACGGTCACCCCTAAGCTTCAGCCTTGATCTTGGGACTACTAGAAGCAGGTGGTCAGCTGATCTGAGGGTTCTGGTTGGACTGTAAGGCTGAAGCAGTTCTGACAGATATGGCGGCGCAAGATTATTCAAACATTTAAAAACAAATAATAATATCTTAAAATGTATTCGGTAATGTACCGGGAGCCAGTGAAGAGATGCTAAAATTGGGGTGATATGTTCACGCCTGCGGGTTCCAGTTAGGAGTCGAGCAGCAGAGTTTTGTACAAGTTGCAGACGGGCCAGTGCCGCCTGACCGACACCTGCATACAAAGAATTACCGTAATCCAGCCGAGTTGTGACAAAAGCATGAATCAATTTTTCCATATCAGAGCGTGAAACAATAGATTTCACCTTAGCAATCTGGCGAAGCTGATAAAAACAGTCCCGAACAACACAAGAAATCTGCTTCTCAAATTTAAAATCAGCATCAAATTGGACCCCTAGATTTTTGACATAATTCTTAAGAAACGGAGACAATGAACCGAGGTCAACATTCAGGGAGGCCTGGCTACTCGGTTTGAACACCATGACTTCAGACTTACTGTCATTCAAACTTAAAAAATTACATGAGAGCCACGACTTTATATCGTTGAGGCATTCAATAAGTTGACAGAAAGTGCCATTCAATGGACAAAGGCAGTCTGTTACGCCAAAAAAACAGATGACAAAAAAAATCTAAATTGTGCATTAGGACCAGCGGTATGAACCGAGCCTTAGTTAGCTAGCTAGTTATGAAGTAGGTTAATTTGTTGATAAATAATAATAAAGAGTCATGAAAAACACACACACAAAATACTCTATGGACATAATACTTACAGTACACGTATCAGCTCGTGCTGTGTAAAATAATCTTCTTAAGGGACGTCACTTTTTACATACCTAATCTGTGTAGTCCAGGATAAATTTACTCCTGACAGCCAAAGTTGGTAAGAATGAAAGATTCCGATTGGATTCCATAGAAAATCCATGTGGGTCATTTTTGACCCACTTGTGGAAGCTTAGGGTAGTAATACAAAAATCACAATTTCTTCAAATGTATAAAAACTTCATCAAAAATTTGAATGGCATTATATCAAAAACATGTTTTTTGAGGAATACCTGGAACATGAATTGATAACAATTATTCATTCTGAAGATATCTCGATAACACTTTATAATAACTATCCGTTTTACTAGTTAATAGATCATTAGTAAACTGTTTATAAATGATTTATTGTTGATTTGTAATGTATTTGTTAACAGTTTGATAAGCATTTACAGGGTGTTCCAATATGGTTGACCCATTCTAAATGCCCATGCTAGTTGATGGATCTTAATAAAACTATATACACTTTATGTTGAAGGTCATAGGTTTTATTGGTTAAATATGCAAAGAAAAGTACAAATATTTGTTGGTTCTATGGCAGATTTTCATAAATGTGCAACATGAGCGCTGCCTGCAAAATGCCTTAGCAAAATGCCTTTTCTTTTGAAGTGAACGGCATTTCTTAACCTGAAAAGATAGAAATGCCAAACGTTACACACAAAAACTTGAAACGGTTCTACACAAACTGTGTTTCAGGTTAAGAACACCCTATACAGTATATGCTTAACAAACTGTTAACAAATACTTCACAAATAAACAATAAATCATTTATCAACAGTTTACTAATGATCTATTAACTAGTAAAACGGATAGTTATTATAAAGTGTTACCGATATCTCAAGAAAACAACCTCACCGGGTCATTTTTGATCCACTTATGCATCTAAGGGTTAAGAAAATATGCACTATTTTGAATTGAATCGTTTTAAAAGGTCATTCCAGCCTCACCTTTAATCTGTTCTCAGCAGATTAAGCGATACCGTGCAAATTTTCCACCAGAGATCATGACAATAATTTCAGAGTCAAAAAACTTGATTTCAATGTCCTACTCTATACCTGAGGTTGCTCAAAATGTGACTCTGCAGGAATTCAACTTCATAAGGTAGTGGCACTCGCCGAGGATAAGATTACGTCAAAGTCACTTAACCTTAACCTTTCACATTGGATGTAGGTACAGTGAAGAGCTACATAAACTTGTCAATCGCTACAACGCTACAATTGATAGTCTGAGTGACGCAAAGCTCTCCATGTTGTCACCAAACATCAAAAGGGTTGAAACGCTGTTTTTATCAGGCTGCAAAAGACTAAACTGGAACTCTTTGGGTATGATTCTATAATCTTGTGTTGACTTCATTCATGTGTATGACAAATGAAGGTTTTGTTTGTATTTTTTTTAATTTAGCAATTGCAGATTTCATCAGTGAGGCTAATCAGGAACTCTCAAAGTTTGAGTCAATCGTCAGTCAAATCGAGAACAACGAGCTTGATATTGAAGCCAAGTTGCAGTCCATAATGTTGGCAAACCTCTTGAAATGTCCCGCTCCAGAAAAGACTGACCTTTTACCAAGTACGCACGATTAATACATATAAATACATATAGTCCCTGACAAAAGTCTTGTCCCTTATCCATTTTGTTGAAACAATTGCTAATAACTAGGGCTGTCAAACGATTAAAATTTTTAATCGAGTTAATTACAGCTTAAAAATTAATTAATCGTAATTAATCGCAATTAATCGCAATTCAAACCATCTATAAAATATGCCATACTTTTCTGTAAATTATATATATGTTCTGTAAAATAAATTCTTGGAATGGAAAGATAAGACACAAGATGGATATATACATTCAACATACGGTACATAAGGACTGTATTTGTTTATTATAACAATAAATCAACAAGATGGCATTAACATTATTAACATTCTGTTAAAGTGATCCATGGATAGAAAGACTTGTACTAACATTTATCTTTTAAGAACTGCAAGTTATAGAAATTTTATATTAAAACCCCTCTTAATGTTTTCGTTTTAATAAAATTTTTAAAATTTTCAATCAAAAAATAAACTAGTAGCCCGCCATTGTTGATGTCAATAATTACACAATGCTCATGGGTGCTTAAGCCCATAAAATCAGTTGCACCCAAGCGCCAGCAGAGGACGACAAAACTACCAAAAACACAAGTAACAAGTTGGCATTGCACTGTGCTGTCATTTTAATCTGTTTGAGCGGGGCATGTGCGTTAATTGCGTCAAATATTTTCACGTGATTAATTTAAAAAATTAATTACCGCCCAGAGATGCCGATCGATCGGGTCCAATCACGTCAGTTTCAAAGTATCGGCATCGGCAAAAAAATATCGGACATGCCTTTCTTTTAATATATATATATTCTTTAATCGATTTCTAATTGTATTTAATGTTACAGACATAATGTGTTACACTCATCCATAGTCTTTAGTTTAAGCTTAAGGTAGGGTTATCAAATTTATCGCATTAACAGCGAGAATTAATATTAAATACATTTATCACGTTACAATATTAACGCATGCGCTGCACGACCCACTAACGCATTGACGAGTTCAATCTATAATGGCGCCATTTTACCCACATAGTGTATAGAGCTTAAAGCCAGGGTAAAGTGAGTAGAGAGAACTTTGGCAGCCTTTGGAGCCATTTCTAAAAGGCTAAAGCCTTAAAATCCCTCTCTCAATAATTAGAATAGTTGTGGGAAGTGATGTGGGGAAGACAGATAGATCTTTTTTTAACACCCTATATTATTTCGCAACGCAGAGAAGATATAACAATTGGTACCACGACGCACCGTCATGGTTGCGCTTCCCATCATGCATTGGGGCAGAAGTTAAATGGCTACAGTATCATTTACTGAAAGCTCAACAAATACACTGGATGGCAGTATTTAGTCACAATATACAAAGTCACATGTATCCTTTAAGAATTACAAGTCTTTCTATCCGTGGATCCCTCTCACAGAAAGAATGTTAATAATGTAAATGCCATCTTGAGGATTTATTGTCATAATAAACAAATACAGTACTTTTGTACTGTATGTTGAATGTATATATTCGTCCGAGTTTTATTCATTTTTTTCTTAATGCATTGCCAAAATGTATATGATCGGGAAAAATTACCGGGAATGATTGGAATTGAATCGGGAGCAAAAAAAAAGCAATCGGATCGGGAAATATCGGGATTGTCAGATACTCAAACTAAAACGATCGGGATCGGATCGGGAGCAAAAAAACATGATCGGGAACAACCCTATTACGTTAATGCGATAATTTTGACAGCCCTAATTTAAAGTACATTTTTTGTTCAATTGTCACCCTACTTTCTGTAGGCGACAAAACTTTTGTCTCGCCAAAATTTGATCTTTATGTCTTCATTAAATGATCAATCTTTTTTCAGTGAAGCAAATATATTTTTGTACATTCAACATCATTTGGGAGGGTCTTAGCGTTCATATAAGCCATTTCTGAAACCAATTGAATCATTAAAAGTCAGGTTATTAGCAATTGTTTCTACAAAATGGATAAGCGACATAACTTTTGTCAGGGACTGTATTTTAATCAATTGTCTAATGACAATTTTGTTAATTTTTTTCAGGTGTCAGGGAGTTTTGCGACTGTATTGATAGAGAGATGGCCAAAACTGTACATTTGTTGAAAAGCAAATACACGGACATTGGCCCCGTCCTTACCAAGGTGGAACATTTGATTATGGAAACAAACACTGGCAAGTCTAAATGTATGTCAAGTTACTACGCATACTGGGAACGCAAGGTCCACAATTGTCTAATTAACATGGTGCTGAGGTAACATCTAGTGCTGAGGCAATTTTTCCCGACTATCATAATAACGGCTACCTCTAAAACATGCATTTTTTTGTTTGGCACATTTAGAAACATCGAGGCTTTCAATACTGTGCTTTTGGGGAGTAAACCTCTTTTCCGCGTTGATGCCATCCTCTCCGCCCCCAAGATATTATTGCAACCAAAAATAACCGAGATTTACCAGTTGCTTACGCAGTGTATCCGAGATTGTGTCGAGACCACCAAAGTAGGACCGTTATTTCGTATTCCGCAAAATTTAGACATTGCTTTCTGATTGAGATCTGTCCACCTTTAACCTCTCTTCCAGGAATTTGCGCGTTGGATGAACGGAACGTGCATTGAGTGCCCACCACAACACGTAGATGGTGACGACTTGGTGGTTTTTAGCTTCTTTGACAACGTATCTTATCATCCTCAAATCAATGAACGTGCGCTTGCGGTGTCCCAAAATATTCAGCAGTTGCTGCTTTCTGCAGACCAATACCTTAATCACTGGAAACAGTACAAGCCTCTATGGGAAAGAGACAAAGCCACAGTCTGTGAAAAGTTTGCCGCTAAAGACCCAACGTGCGCTATGTACGATCAGAGGCTGCAGTTCTATGCTCATATAACTCAGAAGGTGACCCTGGAGCCTTTGTTTGTCAACGTGAACATTGTCCAACTAAACCTGGAGCCACTTTGCCACACTGTGCAGGAGATGGCAGAGTCATGGATCAGTTCTCTTGGAAGTTTGCTCAACAAATCAGCCAAAGAGGAACTCTTCAATTTAAGAGATGAACTCGTGGTAACGTGAATGTCTCCAAATATGTGTCTAAATTTTAGTAACTTTTATTACCAACTGTAATTCATTTTATAATCATGTGTTTTCCACAGCAACTTTCCAAGAAGCTTAAACAGAGCCCTGACACTTTTGAGAACTTGAAAAATGTCCTTGGGACCGTCTCAAATGTTAGAGACATGTCTCTTAATGTGGAGCTAAGCATCAGAGATATTCAGGAGAGATATAGAACAATGGCTATGTACAAAGTGGAGGTAATGTACAGTCCCTGACAAAAGTCTTGTCGCTTATCCATTTTGTAGAAACAATTGCTAATAACTACGGCTGTCAAACGATTAAAAATTTTAATCGTTAATTACAGCTTGAAAATTAATTAATCGTAATTAATCGCAATTCAAACCATCCATAAAATATGCCTTATTTTTCTGTAAATTATTGTTGGAATGGAAAGATAAGACACAAGACGGATATATACATCCAACATACTGTACATAAGTACTGTGTTTGTTTATTATAACAATAAATCAACAAGATGCCATTAACATTATTAACATTCTCTTAAAGCGATCCATGGATAGAAAGACTTGTAATTCTTAAAAGATAAATGTTAGTACAAGTTATAGAAATGATATATTAAAACCCTATTAATATTTTTGTTTTAATAAAATTTGTAAAATTTTCAATCAAAAAACTAACTAGTAGCTCGCCATTGTTGATGTTAATAATTACACACTGCTCATGGTGCTGAAACCCATAAAATCAGTCGCACCCAAGCGCCAGCAGAGGGCGACAAAACACAAAAAACACACAGTAACAAGTGGACATTACACTGTGCTGTCATTTTAATCTGTTTGAGCGGGGCATGTGCGTTAAATGCGTCAAATATTTTAACGTGATTCATTTAAAAAATTAATTGGCGCCCGTTAACGCGATAATTTTGACAGCCCTACTAATAACCTGACTTTTAATGATTCAATTGGTTTCAGAAATGGCTCATATGAAAGCTAAGACCCACCCAAATGATGTTGAATGTACAAAAATATATTTGTTTCACAGAAAAAATATTTATCATTTGATGAAGAAATAAAGGTCAAATTATGGCAAGACAAAAGTTTTGTCGCCTACAGAAAGTAGTGTGAAAATTGAACAAAAAATATGTTGAATAACATAAGCGAATTAAGTAGTGGTGCTGTGAGATCTAAATTTAATATTATGTATGACTTCCATGGGCTTCGGCAAGGATTCATACAATTTATTGATGAAGTCATCAGGAACATCAAAGAAAGCAGTCTTGCATGCCTCCCAGAGTTCATCAACATTCTTGGGTTTCATCTTCCATGCTTCCTCTTTAATCCTGTTCATGTCTGGTGACCGGGCTGGCCAGTCCTGGAGGATCTTGATCTTCTTTGCCTTGAGAAACTTTGAGTTAGAGATTGAAATATGCAATGGAGCACCATCCTGCTGCAGAATTTGTCCCTTTTTATGGTTAGGAATGTAGGAGGCAGCTAAGATTTGTTGATATTTCAGGGTGCAGACAATTAAAAAACTGTGTGGCATTTGCCAGGGCCCACAGCCTGTCACAAGGATGGACGCTGGAAAAGTGGCAAAAGGTGGATTTTTCAGGTGAATCTTCCATTGAATTACACCACAGCCGCCGTAAATATTGCAGGAGACCTACTGGAGCCCGCATAGATCCGAGATTCACTCAGAAAACAGTGGTTTGGTGGTGGCAAAATCATGGTCTGGGGTTACATCCAGTTTGGGGGTTTGCGAGAGATCTGCAGGGTGGAAGGCAACATAAATAGTCTGAAATATGAACAAATCTTAGCTGCCTCTTACATTCCTAACCATAAAAAGGGACAAATTCTGCAGCAGGATGGTGCTCCATCGCATACTTCAATCAAGATCCTCCAGGACTGGCCAGCCCAGTCACCAGACATGAACATCATTGAGCATGTCTGGGGTAGGATGAAAGAGGAAGCATGGAAGACGAAACCCAAGAATGTTGATGAACTCTGGGAGGCACGCAAGACTGCTTTCTTTGATGTTCCTTCATCAATAAATGTATGAATCTTTGCCGGAGCCCATGCAAGTCATACAAAATATTCAATTTGGATTTCACAGCACAACTACCTTATTCGCTTATGTTATGTAACATATTTTTGTATTTAAAGTACATTTTTTGTTCAATTTTCACACTACTTTCTGTAGGCGACAAAACTTTTGTCTTGCCAAAATTTGAGCTTTATGTCTTCATTAATGATCAATCTTTTTTCAGTGAAACAAATATATTTTTGTACATTCAACATCATTTGGGAGGGTCTTAGCTTTCATTTGAGCCATTTCTGAAACCAATTGAATCATTAAAAGTCAGGTTATTAGCAATTGTTTCTACAAAATGGATAAGCGACAAGACTTTTGTCAGGGACTGTAGTTTAGTGTTTTGTTTTGTTTTTTTGTTTGTTTTTGTTATCATTCAATATTTTACAGAGCTATCAACCCTTTTGGGGTTCCATACTATTGAGCTATATATTTAATGTTTAGATTGAAAAAGATGAGCTGGAACTCGTAGAAAATATCAACCGGAATTGGAGGGAACTCTACGCAGAATCCAAACAAGTGGATCTGAGTCTGACAGATATAAAGATTTCATTCAAAGAGGTTAGAATATTAAACTTTTTTTGCAACACATGTTATCCTGTTAAAACTAACAAAGTCATTGCAATAGAAACTTACTTGTACGGTTCTTTCTTTATCACCTGATTTAAATAAAGACCACCCAAAAAATGGCAGAAGAGTTTCGGGAGGAGTTGTCCATCTTTGTCGAAAGCTTCAATATGCACGGTCCTGGAGCTGTTGGAAATGATTTGGATAAAGGTATACAGCTGCTGGAAATCTTTATAACCAAAAACTAGTTAGATTTAACCACTGCGTCATCCATCAGTTTTTTTTTCCCACTCTTAGGACTATCAATAATGGAATCATACGAAGCAGAGCTTGCCAAAATGGTGGAGGGACGGCAGGAGGTAGCTAATGCTGAGAAACTATTGGACCTCCCTGTCCTTGCATATCCAGAGATTGTCAGCATACAAAAAGACATGGATAGCTTCAAGCAGATTTATGATATATACCACAATCAAAAGGTCAGCTTTAAAAGAGCTTGTAATATCACGATAACATAAAACTACTAAGACACATCAGATTTTCTATACATATCAGCTGGCTATTATTTCTCAGGTTGCAAAGACAAAGTGGTCTCAGACCTTGTGGATAGACTTGGATATCCACTTGCTTCAGGAAGGGGTTGAATCCTTCGTGCAAGATTTGAGGAAACTGCCCAAAGACGTACGAGCCCTTCCTGTGGCTTGCTTTGTTGAGGCCAGAATGAAGGAATTCAGAGATTCTCTTCCACTTCTGATGGACCTGAAGAATGAAGCACTCAGAGAAAGGTCTGTTACGTTCTAACTTCAACAGGGTAATTACAGTCTGACATCCAGATCTTAATCTTAATACCAGTTGAAATACAGCTAGAATTTTTCTTTTGCACATTAAGAGCGCTTTCACACTAGCGCTGTTTGGTCCGTTTTGAACGGACCAGAGTTTTTTTTCTCAGATAGTCCACTTCCTTTTGGAAATGTGAACGCGCATCCGAACTCTAGTTCAGACTGAAGGAATTCGGCCCCTCCGGCCAAGCCGCGGGAACAGCGACAGCCGAACGGAAATGGTGTTCAGCTGGCACCGCTCCCACACGTCAAATTCCGCGCGTTCACTCCGGTGCTAACCCTTTGCACTGACTCCCAAGTTCCAAAAGTTTGAAGAAGGCTCACCGAAAAAAGGTTGACAATTTATTCGTTGTCAGTGGTCAAAAAACAAGGCAAAACAGACGACGGAGGGACAATGCTGGATCCAGGGTCGGGAAAACAACGGGCACATAGAAATGTTCCCGAGAAGCGACAGTTGTTATCTAAGTGTTCAACCCTTTTGAAAGCTGTGGTAGCGTGGCTGGGTGTCGTCTTGGGATCATCCCTCTGTGGCAGGTTTGGGCGGTGAAGTTCGTGCGTTGTCCTTCGTGGCTGGGACGTGGTTGCCACGGCGACCGACGCAGGTCTTGACGTCCCAGGTGTCCATGCTATCAAGTTGTTGGTAGGGCAGGAGCATCCTGACTCCTACCGGAGCACTGATAATGCTTTTTCTTCGCCTATGTAGAAATTCGCCCCCCCCCGGCCAAGACGCACGGAAACAGCGACAGCCAAAACAAGTGCCGCTCGGCTGATGCTGCCCACGCGCGCGCCAACCGGGAAGGCAGAACTTCACGCGTTCTCTCTGACATTAACCCATTGTACAGACTCCATGTTCCAAAAGTTTGAAAAAGACTCGCCGAAAGCAGGTTGACAATTTATTCGTCGACAATGGTCAAACACAAGGCAAAAAACACGACGGAGGGACAATTCTGGATCCAAAACAAGGCTACATGTTTCCGAGCAGCAAAAATCTGTGTTATCTCAGTGTCCAGTCTTTTTAAAGTCCTTGATGAAGCGGGCCGTGCTGAAGGTGTGTCCGAAGGTGTGTCTGGGCATTGCTTTTGGGTCTTCCCCTCTGTGGCCGGTTTTGGGCGGCTTAGGTTCGTGTGCGGATGGGACGCCCGCTATCAACTTCGTTGTCCGGGCTGGCTTGTACTTGTTTTAGGACAAAGCGCTTTGTCCTTGGAGTTTGCTGGGGGAGCTGATTGCAAGAGTTGGTGAGTCAATCTTGTGCGTGACGCACGCGTTGGGCTTCTGTGATAAGACGGCATTGTGTATCTCTTCTATTTCTTCTCATTAAACAATGGTTTGCTATTTATTTTATATTAGTAGTGCAGTCCAACCGTAAATATGAAAATGATACTATTTCCTGAGAAATTATATTACATGTGTTAGAGTAATGCAAACAGTTAGACGGTGCCTACGAGAACCTGTACCATTCTTTCTCATCTCCCCCTCATTAGCCCGGATAAGGTGATTCCCTTTACTGTGTCAAAGGGCATGTAGTGGAGTCTGCTTAAACAATAGTTAGATGAATGTGTTAGACTAATGCAAACAATTATATGGTGTGTGCGATGACGGTATCTTTTCCCTTCACCTATCAGGCGAGGGCTGATAAGCTCGTCCACTTTACTAGGGCATGGAGCTTGTTTCTTTAAACTATGGTTAAGTGCCTTACTATAATAAATGTGTTAGACAAATGCAAAGAGTTATATGGTGTCTGCGAGAAAAGTAACTATTCCCTTCAGGACCAAACAAACGAACTCTGGTCCGATCAAAAATCGTGGTTTTCGGTCCACTTTAAGCGCACCCTGCTTCCCTTGTGAATGCAACCGGAAAAGGGTGCGCTTTTGCTACTTTATGAGCAGGATTACAGCGTGGAGCTGTGATGCTCCAAGCTGTGACGGTACACGTAGAGCATCCTCGGTAGCGGAAGTACAGCGCGCATGCTATTCAAAATCAACAATGGCAAGATGACATATGATTAGCTATGGCCAAATCTTGTGATTGTGCTGCGCCAAGCAGTTGCATTTGATACTCGGAATCAGGAATGCTGTTGCGTACCGTGTAAGACAGTGTTTTTCAACCGGTGTGCCGCGAGAAATTATCCAATGTCGTATTTTAAATTTTTTAAAAATCCGTCGTCGGGCGGAGTTGCAGAGGAGGTACAGATTTGCAGTCGTGTGCAGATGAGCAAGGTATTGCTCTTGTCGTGTTCAATAACTGCTCGGATTTCTAACCATCAGCTACCTTGTTGTCAGCGACAATGTGGACCCTAGCACGTCTACTGTACTGTACATCATTTGATTAGACTCGCCAAGAGTCAATATTCAGGAAAGCGTCCTTTCCATTTTATCCATATGTGACGACAGTCAATCCTCCCCGTGTTTTATTCCAACACATTGTCAAGGGCAGCAAGGTGGCTGACGGCTAGAAATCTGAGCAATTCTTGAATGCGACACGAACAGCTATCCTAAACGTCATCCCCAAACGAAACACTCGTCGCTTCAAAACAAGTTGATGGACTATTTTGTTCGCCTTTGTGAAAACACAGAGAAACTGGCAACTTTATTGAGAAAAGCTGCAAAGGTAAACGAGAAAGTCCCTAAAGACCTTGTTGCTGAACTTGTTGCTAAATCCAAAGTCCCACACTGTGGCAGAGACCTTAATACTACCTGCCCGCAAAGCTATTGTTAGCGAGCTGCTTGGCCTTGATGCAGGTCAAGACATTGCTAAAGTCGACCTGTCTGATAATTCTGAGCTTTTCAAGCCTAACTGCTATAAAAAAATAAAAACAAGAGACTGAGAGCTGTTGATGAAGATTCCTGCCAGGATATCAGCTTTGGGTTCATCTAAACAGGCTCAAGTTTCACACTGAGTAAGTATAAATATTGAGAAACTATTTTATAAATCAGTATACTGTGCGGAAAGTAATTTTGGAACATTTTTGGTTTGTGGTGTCCCGCGAGATTTTCCAATGTAAAAACGTGACGTGGCTCAGAACAGGTAAAAAAAAAACACTGGTGTAAGAGTGACAGAAGCCTAGACAGATGGAGCCTCTCGGAGCGGCTGTTTGGTAAGTCTCGCTCTCCTGGTAGTTGTGACAATTTGACAGTCCAAAAATTCACGAAATTGAGAGCGGTCGCACGCCTTTGTGACTTGGGGTACCACATGGTTCCCTTTTCGTGGTTTAATTTTCCCCGATGCATTTTTATATACTCCAATTTGCTCGGGTTAGGTTTTTTTTTTTTTTCGAACTCAAACTTATATATATATACAAACTTCTGCTTCAGTCAATTGACATAAAGTGACACATACAGATGCACGGTTATATTATCATTGTAAAATAAAAGACAATCATAAATAATAATAATAATAATAATAATAATATACAGATTAACATTTATAAATAATGCTAAGCTACATTACATGCAGCATCACAGCACCACACGGACGAAAAGGCGTTCAACTGTGTCCCTCACGGAATTCTGTGGGGCATGCTTCGGGAGTATGGGGTACCGACCCCCTTGGTAAGGCCTGTTTTGTCTCTGTACAACTGGTGTCAGAGTTTGGTCCGCATTCCCGGCAGTAAGTCGAAATCGTTCCCAGTGAGAGTTAGACTCCACCAAGGTTGCCCTTTGTCACCGATTCTGTTCATAACTTTTATGGACAGAATTTCTAGGCACAGCCAAAGCGTTGAGGGCGTCCGGTTTGGTGGCATCAGCACTGCATCTCTGCTTTTCGCAGATGATGTGGTCCTGTTGGCTTCATCAAGCCGCGATCTCCAACTCTCACTGGAGCGGTTCGCAGCCGTGTGAAGTAGGGCTGGGCGATATGGCCTTAAGTACGTATCACGATAAATTGAGCAGATTTACCTCGATAACGATAAATGACGATAAATTCGCCCAAGCGGACTGTTATATCATTTGAAAATTTGAATCAATGCATGGAATACAAATTAACCGTTTCTCGTTAAATTTATTTAACCAGCTTTCAATTCAACAATTGCACACGCAGTCTAAACATTAAGTATGAAAAAAAAATCTTGTAAACAATAAGAATTCTAGTGTGAACATTTATAACAGCTTGTATGACTTGAAAAATGTACAACATTATAAAAATCAATATGACGACTGTGCAAACATGTCATTCTAACACAAATGACTTGCAGCTTTAACAGTACACTTCAGACAACTTATTGGTAATGGCTGCTGTGACATAATTATTCAACACAAGTGTTTACGTCAAGGTTTTAGTTTTTTTTTTTTTTCCCGAAACATTTTTTAATACATGCACCCCCCACACAGACACAACCAGATTGAAGCTGTATTGCTCTGATGCCAATGAAACATTTAAGGTTTTAAGATGGCAGAATAAAGCAAACACAAATAGAAAAATAGCTGTCGCCATTAAACTGTCATATATATAGGCTTCACTGCTGGATTTATACTTTATGAAGAGTGCTTTACCATCATGAAAGCTTTCAGAGAAATCACACAGATGCCAAATAACGCAACATAATGATTGCTACATGAAGTCCATGCAGTCCACTCGTTAATTTCAGCCGTTTCGACAAGGTTAGAGCCGCTATGACTCCATCACGTTCGTTTGTAGCCGCTGTTAGCCGCTGGCGTTAGCCTGTGGCTTGGCTACCAGAAGAAAGCACTGAAAGCATCCTCTCCTGAAATCGTGCGAACCAGGGAGATCAGCGGGTGAAAGCCCGTTTGGAACGCGCCAAGAGTTTACTTAATGTCGGGTGAAAGTTTGGCGAAGCTAACTTAAGCCCGACTCCATCCTGTTTACTTGTAGCGTTAGTCGTTAGCGTTAGCCTACTGGGCTTCTGTTTGTTTGGCTTCCTGAAAACCACGTGACTCCTTACGTAAGCACACTGTCTGCTTTCTTAAAGGGGAATGAACATAGCCGAACAACACAGAGTCAAAGTGGGATGAAAAGACTATATTTTCTTGTTTTATTAAATTACCGAATTTACCGACATGGTCAAAATTACGTCGGTCATCGTGAAGAATTTCGGTGACGGTAAATTTTCGGTTTACCGCCCTGCTCTAGTGTGAAGCGGTCGGAATGAAGATCAGCACCTCCAAATCCGAGACCATGGTCCTCTTTCGGAAAAGGGTGGCGTGCCCTCTCCGGGTTGAGAGATGAGATCCCGCCCCAAGTGAAGGAGTTTAAGTATCTTGGGGTCTTGTTCACGAGTGAGGGTAGGAGGGAGCGGGAGATTGACAGTCGGATCGGTGCAGCGTCTGCAGTGATGCGGACTCTGCACCAGTACGTTGTGGTGGTGAAGGAGCTGAGCCAAAAGGTGAAGCTCTTGATTTACCAGTCGATCTACGTTCCTACCCTCACCTATGGTCACGAGCTGCAGGTCGTGACTGAAAGAACAAGATCCTGGATACTAGCGGCTGAAATGGCTCTCCCTTAGAGATAGGGTGAGAAGCTCGGTCATAGCCGATACTCCTCCGCGTTGTGAGGAGCCAGCTGAGGTGGCTCGGGCATCTGGTTCGGATGGCTCCTTGATGCCTCCCTAGAGAGGTGTTCCGGGCATGTCCCACCGGCAGGAGGCCCCAGGGACGACACAGGACACGTTGGACAGACTGTCTCTCAGCTGGCCTGGGAACGCCTTGGGATCACCCCGAGTTGATTGAAGTAAAGAGGGAAGTCCGGGCTTCCCTGCTAAAGCTGCTGCCCCACGACCCGCACCCGGATGAAGCGGCAGATATTGAATAGATGGATGGAACATTAAAAATAAATGTTTTTAACTTTCTCCAATAGACACTGGAAGGAATTGATGAAAAGGACTGGTACAAGCTTTGAGATGAACACACGCAGCTTCACTTTGGAAAACATGTTTGCAATGGATCTTCATAAATATGCAGACGTTATAGATGACATTGTCACCTCAGCTGTAAAAGAGCTTGGTATTGAAAAGGTAAGCCCGTCTCACTATAGATGATCTCATATTCAAGTTAGAAGTTAAAACAAAGAAAGATAACTCATAAAAATGTCTCTATGTGCCACTCAGAGTGTGAAGGAGGTGGTGGAGACCTGGGAAAACATTAAATTCATTGTACAACCCTATAGTAAACGCGCCAATCAACAGTGTTATGTCTTGGGTGCCGTGGATGAGATTCTGTTGAATGTGGACAACGATGCCATGAATTTGCAAAGCATGGCAGGAAGCCGTTTTGTGGGACCTTTCCTCAGCACCATACAACAATGGGAGAAAGACCTTTCTATTATCAGTGAAATCATAGAGGTCAGAGAATATACAGTCCCTAACAAAAGTCTTGTCGCTTATCCGTTTTGTAGAAACAATTGCTAATAGACCCTACCCACGTGACGTCACAACTCCACCCTCCTGACTGGTGCCGCCCAATTGTCCGTCAACACATCGTGTTTACCTGTTACGGCTACGTACATTCCTCCTATTTACGGCGTGTTTTTCTGCTCGTTAACATTAATAATCAAAATGGTGAACGCGTGTGTGGCGGTCGGTTGCAATAACAGAGAAGATAGACGGAGAGACTTGAAGTTCTACCGGATTCCGAGAGACCCGGAGAGGAGAGAGCGAGATGGGCTGCTGCAATTCGACGAGAAAACTGGGCTCCAAACGACTACCACAGATTATGTAGTAGTCATTTTATATCTGGTAAGATGCATTTAATATATATTTAGAGGGTTTTGGGCTGACAACCACAATTAAGATCATTGCTAGGCTAATCGCCGACAACATACACTCAGACGTTGTGAATGAACTACCTGAAAATATATAATTATAAGGGGATAATCAGACAGTTGTCATACAATTAATTTACAATTTCACTATTGAGGTCAAAAGCCAAAAAATAAATTCAACTAGGGACAATCTGGAGTAGTGCTATCGCACTCCATATTTATTACATATTATATATTTTGTAGTGAGAGTGCTATCGCTAAACCCTATAAACATTAAAAGCCCTAGCTCCATTGACAAATGACATGAAATACATTAGACTTGACAGTGGATGTTAGCAAGAACAAAAGATTTTGAATTGAAAATTTCGTAACTCACCTTTCCAAGCACAAGATAGATTCCTGCCGAATTTTCGTGGACGAGGACCTGTTTCACCCAACCAGCAACAAAGTATTTATAAGCCTCCAAGCTCTTAAAGTTTTTCAAACTTTCGTGAGAATAGGCTGATTTTGTGTGGACAAGGTAGTTGTAAATATCAGGGTAGCTAGCAGATGTTAGGCAAATACGGCGAAGACAGCGGATCGAAAAACATCGATTTAGGCATCAAATATGGATCTGGCGAATGGATAAACTGAAGCTTTTCCACATAACACCTTTTATGCAACGCATCAAGTGAGTTTACGGCATCCGAAAGCACCGGGTCTTCCATGAAATGCATTATAAATTGCTCGATCAATTGAGACCATTGATAATACAGACACAAAATGACGGACAAGGGGGCGGAACAATACAGCGATCACGTGACTTTGTGACGTCGGTGGGTAGGGTCTATAACCTGACTTTTAGTTATTCGATTGGTTTCAGAAATGGCTCAAATGAAAGCTAAGACCCTCCCAAATGATGTTGAATGTACAAAAATATATTTGTTTCACTGAAAAAAGATTTATCATCTAATAAAGACATAAAGGTCAACTTTTGGCAAGACAAAAGTTTTGTCGCTTACAGAAAGTAGTGTGAAAAATGAACAAAAAATGAACTTCAAATTCAAAAATATGTTACATAACATAAGCGAATTAAGTAGTGGTGCTGTGAGATCCAAATGTAATATTTTCTATGACTTCCATGGACTTGAAGGACTGCATCCATGCAGTCCGGCAAGGATTCATACAATTCATTGATGAAGTCATCAGGAACATCAATGAAAGCAGTCTTGCATGCCTCCCAGAGTGCATCAACATTCTTGGGTTTCGTTTTCCATGCTTCCTCTTTCATCCTGTTCATGCCTGGTGACTGGGCTGGCCAATCCTGGAGGATCTTGATCTTCTTTGCCTTGAGGAACTTTGAGGTAGAGATTGAATTATCCGATGGAGCACCATCCTGCTGCAGAATTTGTCCCTTTTTATGGTTAGGAATGTAAGAGGCAGCTAAGATTTGTTGATATTTCAGACTATTTATGTTGCCTTCCACCCTGCAGATCTCTCAGGGTGCAGACAATTCAAAAGGATAGTCACTGGAAAAGTGGCAAAAGGTGGATTTTTCAGATGAATCTTCCATTGACTTACACCACAGTCGCCGGAAATATTGCAGGAGACCTACTGGAGCCTGCATGGATCCGAGATTCACTCAGAAAACAATGAAGTTTGGTGATGGCAAAATCATGGTCTGGGGTTACATCCAGTATGGGGGTGTGCGAGAGATCTGCAGGGTGGAAGGCAACATAAATAGTCTGAAATATCAACAAATCTTAGTTGCTTCTTACATTCCTAACCATAAAAAGGGACAAATTCTGCAGCAGGACGGTGCTCCATCGCATACTTCAATGTCTACCTCAAAGTTCCTCAAGGGAAAGAAGATCAAGATCCTCCAGGACTGGCCAGCCCAGTCACCGGACATGAACATCATTAAGCATTTCTGGGGTAGGATGAAAGAGGAAGCATGGAAGACGAAACTCAAGAATGTTGATGAACTCTGGGAGGCATGCAAGACTGCTTTCATTGATGTTCCTGATAACTTCATCAATAAATTGTATGAATCCTTGCCGAACCGCATGGATGCAGTCCTTCAAGCCCATGGAAGTCGTACAAAATATTAAATTTGGATCTCACATCTCACAAAACATGTTACATGTTATGTAACATATTTTTGTATTTGAAGTACATTTTTTGTTCAATTTTCACACTACTTTCTGTAGGCGACAAAAGTTTTGTCTTGCCAAAATTCGACCTTCATGTCTTCATTAAATGATAAATCTTTTTTCAGTGAAATAAATATATTTTTGTACATTCAACATCATTTGGGAGGGTCTTGGGTTTCATATGAGCCATTTCTGAAACCAATTGAATAATTAAAAGTCAGGTTATTAGCAATTGTTTATACAAAATGGATAAGCGGCAAGACTTTTGTCAGGGACTGTAGTTTTAAAGTCTAGATGAATTTGAATAGACTTCATAGAATAATATTCTGCACAGGTTTGGTTGTTGGTACAACGGAAATGGATGTATTTGGAGAGCATCTTCATCGGTGGCGATATTTCCTCGCAGCTGCCACAGGAAGCAAAAAAATTTGACATAATCGACAAAACGTTTAAAGAAGTGAGTGTTGACCACACTTTATTACATTATGTAAATGAGCTGTTGATTATTTACTCGTCATTTTTGTCTAGATAATGAATGAAGCACAGAGAAACCCAAACATTAAGCAGTGTTGTCTGGTCCCTAACCGGCTAACAGACCTGCAGAACCTCAGTGAGAACCTAGAAAGGTGTCAGAAGAGTCTCAACGATTATTTAGATTCTAAACGGGATGCTTTCCCTCGGTTCTTCTTCATCTCTGATGATGAACTGCTCAGTATTTTGGGAAGTAGTCACCATGAGTGTGTGCAAGAGCATATGATAAAGGTAAGAGAAAAGTTGTCATTCTTTCAAGTAGGGCTGCAACTAACAATTATTTTTACAATTGATTAATTTGACGTTTAATTAAACGATTAATGTGATAAATATCACTTTTTTCAGTTTGAAGGAATCTGACCTTATAGCCAGATTGCCGGAATCACACCATCAGAACCGCTGGAACCGCACTAGCGCAATTCCAACGACCCGGGCTGGCGGAAATCCCAACAACCTGGCCAAAAGGCCAAACTCAGCGTGTTTAACTTAAGTCTTAACCCCTTGTACTGACTCCATTTTAAAACCTGGAAAAAGGTTTCAAGACACAAATTGACAATTTCTTTCAAGTCTGCAGCACATACCACATACCAAAAAAATGCCACATGAAAAAAAATGCCACATGGCAAAATCCACATACCCAAAAAAATGCCACATGCCAAAAATACATTTTGCCACATACCAAAAAAATGCAACACGGTAAAATCAATTTTGCCACATACCCCCAAAAAATGTCACATCCCCAAAATCATGCCAAAATCAGTTTTGGCACGTACAAAAAAAAAAAAAAAAGCCACATGAAAAAAAATGCCACATGCCAAAATGTATTTTGCCACATACTAAAAAAATGCCAGATGGTAAAAAAATGCCACATGCCCAAAAAAAAAAATGCGACATGGCAAAATCAATTTTGCCACATACCAAATACCACTTTTCGTTCTCAGCCCTGCTGGAATGATTCCCAAATTTGTACACAGTCATTATGTTTGGAAAAAAAAAAAATTCTCACAAATACAATAAACAACAGTCCAAAACCTGGTCTAAAACGTCACTTTGCCTCGATATAGTCAGCGTCCAAAAATAAGTCCGTGAGTGGCCAAACCTTCACCGAACCCCTGAGACTGACTCACCGAACCCCAGGGGTTCGATTGAACCCAGGTTAAGAACCATTGCTCTAACCACTGAAACGTGTGCGGACCCTTACATTACACGCAAACACCCAAATTTAATTATTCGATTTAATCGATTAGTTGTTGCAGCCTTACTTTCAAGCATTACTAAGCTTCCCCAGTTGTTCTCTGCCAAGGTATGTAAAATAAGACTTGTGAAACATCTTACACACTATTTCACTTTTGTTTTACAAGATGTATGATAACATCGCATCTCTGCGTTTTGACACGGAGAGTAAAGGGGAGACATCAGTTGATGCTATGGTGTCTGCTGAAGGTGAAGTTATGGAGTTTCAGAAGCCTGTCCAAGTCAAAGGAAGGGTGGAGGAATGGATGACTGGAGTCTTACATGAGATGAGGCGCAGTAATCGACTACTTACTAAAGAAGCAATCTTTCGTTACTGTGAAGACCGAAGCAGGTGTGTATAGATGTTCACATTGTTTATCCACTACATGTCTGTCATGAGTCTCCTTGTCATTTAGGGTGGATTGGATGTTGCTGTTCCAGGGCATGGTAGTATTGGCTACAAATCAAGTTTGGTGGACATGGGAGGTGGAAGATGTTTTTAACAACTTGAAAAAAGGAGATAAACATGCACTGAAAAATTATGTGACGAAACTGCACCAACAAATTGATGAGTTGGTGACACGTATAACACAGCCCATGAAGAAAAATGATCGACGAAAGATCAACACTGTCCTTATCATAGATGTCCATGCTAGAGACATTGTGGACAGCTTTTTACTGAACAGGTACGGCTTTCATAATTCGTGGCATGGATACTGGCAGTCATTGTAGCCTTTGTAAATTACATAGAGTGAGGAAAATAAGTATTTGAACACCCTGCAATTTTGCAAGTTCTCTCACTTAGATATGATGGGCGAGTTCGAAATTTTCAAGGTAGGTGCTGTTTTTTTCATGCAGCATAACAGATGCCGAGGAGTTTGAGTGGGAAAGCCAATTACGATTCTACTGGGTCCAGGAAGAAGGCAATCTTGTTGTGCGCCAGTGCAGTGCATCTTTCTTTTACGGCTATGAATACATGGGGTTGAATGGCCGATTGGTTATTACTCCTCTGACTGACAGAATCTACCTCACCCTAACACAGGTTTGGTAACAAAACACATTACGCAGTTGTTAACGTATTGAGATTGAGTGTGCATTTGTGTTGAAGGCTCTCTCCATGTTCCTGGGTGGTGCTCCTGCTGGACCTGCCGGTACTGGTAAGACAGAGTCCACCAAAGATTTGGCCAAAGCTTTGGGCCTGCTCTGTGTGGTTACAAACTGTGGTGAAGGCATGGACTACAAGGTAAGAAGAATCTTGAATAAATTATGATCCAAGTAGTGTTGCAACAATTAATTGATTAACTCGAGTAATTTGATTACAAAAAAAAGCTTCAAAACAAATTTTGCTCCTTCGAGGATCTGTTTAATTAGAGTGGCGTTATAATGCTTCGTTTTGAAAGTGTTGCAATGAGTTTTATTGATTTGGGTGAAAACACTGCCCTCTATTGGCAACAGTGAATATGCCATATTTATATGGCCATATGGTAATTGGGCTTGTTTAACGTGGCTAAATCCAGCTGCTCCACGTTAAGACCAACATAAGGTATGCGTTTGTTTGAGCTAATATGTTTGTTTATGCATTCGTTATTTAGTTGAGCAGTTTTTGTGGGAATATGTGTTTGAATGATTTGTTAAGAGCATCGTAAATAAAATGCTAGCGTTTTATGGCATTTAAAATGGCGGACTATTGCTACGCAAGTGAGCCAATTGTTCTTTTGTTGTACTTAAATCCTCCTTTTTTTCAGTTTTTTAAATTTACAGTTATTTCAATTTATTTCTACACTTGTTTGTTTTACATATCCTAAAATTTATTCTGCAACGCATTTAATTTTCATAATCCGATTACTCGATTATTCAAACTGACTTATTGATTGATTAATTACTGAAATAATTCATAGCTGTATCCCTAAATCCAAGTTTCCAATTGTCTCCAGTTAGCAAAAAAGTGTTTTGCCCATCCATCCATTATGTACCGGTAAATCCAGGGTTGGGTTGCGGGGGCAGCAGCTTTATCAGGGAATCCCAGACTTCCCTCTCCCCAGCCACTTCAACCAGCTCGTCCAGTGGGATCCCAAGGTGTTCCCAGGCCAGCCGAGAGACTCTCCAGGGTGTCCTCAGTCGTCCCTGGGGCTTCCCGCCAGTGGGACATTCCCGGAACACCTCTCCAGGGGGTGTCCAGGAGGAGGCATCGAAACCAGATGCCCGAGCCGCCTCAGCTGGCTCCTCTAAACGTGGAGGAGTAGCGGCTCAATCCTGAGTCCATCCCGGAAAACCGAGTTTCTCAAAAAGTCTTTTGTATTTTCCTAACATATTTTTCTTCTCTGTGCAGGCTGTGGGAAAGATCCTGTCTGGCCTGGCCCAATGTGGGGCCTGGGGGTGCTTTGATGAATTCAACCGTATCGATGCCTCAGTCCTTTCAGTTATCTCTTCCCAAATCCAGACTATCCGCAATGCTCTCATTCTTTACCTCAAAGTATTTAATGTAAGTCTTTCAATTTCTTTATTATCATACCATGTAATATTCGGTTCCCAAGTAGGGCTGCAACGAACGATTATTATCGATGAATCGGCCAATTGATCAAACGATTAATCGGATAAATTTCATTTTTTTCAATTACCTTCACAGTTTAAGTTGAGGCATGTTGTAAGTAACAATGAAGACAAATTCCAATTTCAAAGCACACTCTCTTGGATGACAATTTAGTTTGAATGAGGGTTTGTGTTGAGACTGTAAGCCAGTTGTTCTTAACCTGGGTTCGATCGAACCTGTCAAGTTAAAAACTTTCATAAATAGATCCTTAGGTGGACATTTGTAAAATTACCCAGAAATAAGGAGAGAAGACACTCAGTTTTCTTGGCCAAGGAGAGCAAAAAGTGACTAGGACAGTCACCAAAATTGATCTCAAGAAAAAAAACTCCTCCTTGGTATTTTATTTAGGGGTTTGTCCTAAAATTTGGATGTCGCCCTGAGGGAGGGGAGAGCAAGTTCGAGACACCCATGTGGTTTTCGATTGGATATGTGTGTGCATGTAGGTGGAACTAAGTAAATACACTTGTGTAAGCAAGGGCTCATGTAAACAGTCAAAACAATCATGTAAACAGTCAAAATAATCCAGACACTTCAGTTATGCAACGCTGCGGCCATGGAAGATGTCCTCGGATGGAAAATTGTCCTCGAAGGTCTGGACGAAAGTCCAGATGCCAGGTGCTGAAGATGCCTCGAAAGGTCTAGTTACGCAATGATGCGGCCATGAAGCAAGGCAGGTGTCATCCCGACCCTCTTTTACTCTTTGTAACACTTTAAGCATTATACTACAACCTGGTATAGCAAGCAATAATCATTTATTGGTTATATTAGTAAGAAAAATATGGCAATATGTATTATTTATGGTATATATGAGCACAAGAAAATATTCAATCAAGCAAATATTTAATCAACCAAACCTCGATAATTACCTCAACAGAACCCCAGGGGTTCGGTGAGTATGTCTAAGGGGTTCGGCGAAGGTAAAGAAACGCAGAGCCCGACATTTATTAAATCTAGGCAAAGTGGCTTTTTAGACCAGGTTTTGGACTTGTTTGCTCCCAATTTACAGGCTTAATAATGATAATAATACATTTTATTTGAAGGCGCCTTTCTGGCAATCATTGAAAAAAAAACATTTTAAAAAATTTAAGATTGAAAACAGTAAAAATAATAAAGTATAGAACATTTAGGGCAAATTTAAAATACTAAAAACAAATGTAAAAACGGTAAAAGGCAAGGCAAGGCAAATTTATTTATATAGCACAATTCAACACTAGGCAATTCAAAGTGCTTTACATCACATGGAGATCATAAAAATCACATTTAAATCAATACAACGTAAAAACCAAGACAATAGATCGCACTTAATCACAGAATAAAAATAAATACAAATAAAACAAAAATAAAAAATAAAACAAAAAACTACTACTCCTAATAATAATTGAAATCAGCAATGGAGATAAGCACAAGAGGAATAGAAAGCAGGTAGATTGAAATATATAGACAGTTATGGATATGCAGTGCTAAACAATAGCGTTTTTAGCCCTGATTTAAAAGAGCTAACGGTTTGAGCATACTTCAGCTGTTCGGGTAACTTGTTCCAGAGGTGAGGAGCATAGTAACTAAATGCTGCCTCACCCTGCTTGGTTCTTGTTCTTGGAACATGCAGAAGACCGGTTCCAGACGACCTTAGGGGTCTAGAAAAAATACTAACAGATAGAAAATAAGTAGCAGAAAACTAAAACACAAACAAATTAGGGATTATTATTGACAGGCCAGTCGGAACAGGTGAGTTTTGAGTTTGAATTGAAAAAGGGGGACCATAAATCCATTTCTTTTGACTGCTAGTCCTCGATCTGATGGGAGGATGTACTGCTTTGCTCAGTGGGAGGTTGACTCGCAGTTGATATGAGGGAATACAACAGACCAATGGGCAACATGGGCTCAAGTTTTCACCTGTTTTTAATTTTGGAAAATTTTTGAACAGGGATTTGCAAAATTATTAGCTTGCAAGCGTAAATATATCGGTTTTGAATTTGGAAAAAAAAAAAAGCTTTATTATCTAATTCCAAAGGGTTCGGTGAATCCACATGTCAAACTTGTGGGAACCAAACCACTGCTCTAAGCTGTTATAGGAATGGGTTTATGTGTGTGGATTCTTTATAAAAAGAAATTTACTATCAACTTTTCAATCTAACAATAACTCAAGCACTAATCTGCTTCTCCAAACGAAATACAAACCGACGGTTAGGACACTACAGGAATACAGAGCTGTAATAGTCATTGACACGCAGACATGACAACGAAATTACGTTCGATGAGTGAGCATCGGGCCGCTGCAGATGAACCACGCAGCCAACTTTCTTTCTCTTCTTCAGAAATAACAGAGCAGATACAGGCAAGTTACAGTGAACACACATATACAGTGCCTTGCAAAAGTATTCGGCCCCCTTGAATCTTGCAACCTTTCGCCACATTTCAGGCTTCAAACATAAAGATATGAAATTTAATTTTGTTGTCAAGAATCAACAACAAGTGGGACACAATCGTGAAGTGGAACAACATTTATTGGATAATTTAAACTTTTTTAACAAATAAAAAACTGAAAAGTGGGGCGTGCAATATTATTCGGCCCCCTTACTTTCAGTGCAGCAAACTCACTCCAGAGGTTCAGTGAGGATCTCTGAATCATCCAATGTTGTCCTAAATGACCGATGATGATAAATAGAATCCACCTGTGTGTAATCAAGTCTCCGTATAAATGCACCTGCTCTGTGATAGTCTCAGGGTTCTGTTTAAAGTGCAGAGAGCATTATGAAAACCAAGGAACACACCAGGCAGGTCCGAGATACTGTTGTGGAGAGGTTTAAAGCCGGATTTGGATACAAAAAGATTTCCCAAGCTTTAAACATCTCAAGGAGCACTGTGCAAGCCATCATATTGAAATGGAAGGAGCATCAGACCACTGCAAATCTACCAAGACCCGGCCGTCCTTCCAAACTTTCTTCTCAAACAAGGAGAAAACTGATCAGAGATGCAGCCAAGAGGCCCATGATCACTCTGGATGAACTGCAGAGATCTACAGCTGAGGTGGGAGAGTCTGTCCATAGGACAACAATCAGTCGTACACTGCACAAATCTGGCCTTTATGGAAGAGTGGCAAGAAGAAAGCCATTTCTCAAAGATATCCATAAAAAGTCTGGTTTAAAGTTTGCCACAAGCCACCTGGGAGACACACCAAACATGTGGAAGAAGGTGCTCTGGTCAGATGAAACCAAAATTGAACTTTTTGGCCACAATGCAAAACGATATGTTTGGCGTAAAAGCAACACAGCTCATCACCCTGCATCATGGTTTGGGCCTGCTTTTCTTCAGCAGGGACAGGGAAGATGGTTAAAATTGACGGGAAGATGGATGCAGCCAAATACAGGAACATTCTGGAAGAAAACCTGTTGGTATCTGCACAAGACCTGAGACTGGGACGGAGATTTATCTTCCAACAGGACAATGATCCAAAACATAAAGCCAAATCTACAATGGAATGGTTCAAAAATAAACGTATCCAGGTGTTAGAATGGCCAAGTCAAAGTCCAGACCTGAATCCAATCGAGAATCTGTGGAAAGAGCTGAAGACTGCTGTTCACAAACACTCTCCATCCAGCCTCACTGAGCTCGAGCTGTTTTGCAAGGAAGAATGGGCAAGAATGTCAGTCTCTGGATGTGCAAAACTGATAGAAACATACCCCAAGCGACTTGCAGCTGTAATTGGAGCAAAAGGTGGCGCTACAAAGTATTAACGCAAGGGGGCCGAATAATATTGCACGCCCCACTTTTCAGTTTTTTATTTGTTAAAAAAGTTTAAATTATCCAATAAATTTTGTTCCACTTCACGATTGTGTCCCACTTGTTGATTCTTGACAAAAAATTAAAATTTTATATCTTCATGTCTGAAGCCTGAAATGTGGCGAAAGGTTGCAAGGTTCAAGGGGGCCGAATACTTTTGCAAGGCACTGTATCATACAACATAGCAGGGATATTATGACATGACGCACAGGTCACGTGCAGCAATTTTTTATATGACAATCAGGAAAACTAACCCAGTCATGGCTGGTGGGAGGGGCAGTGATAGGTTGAAAAGACGGAAGTGGACTGGAGGAGGTAGGAATGTGTGAGTGCGTGATTGTGTGAATGTATATCAGTATATTTGTGTGACGCAGACAAAATAAGAGTCACAGAACACTGCGACTGGTCTTGGGAGGAAAGATCAAGGACGTCAGATAAGGACCATCTGAGTGGCTCTTCCAGGAGGAGGGAACTGGGGGGGCAGAGGGGGGGCAGGTAGGGAGATTTTAAGATGAAATTAAGCCGAATCGGAATTTAGTATGTCCAAAAAAGTTGTCCTCAGTCAGTTGCGCTCATCAAGACGAAGGGCAGACATCAGTTCCCGCAAGTCTCTCCCACTATCGCAGTCAGTGTCGTCAGTTCCGCCAGTTGGAGCCCGATGTTATCCACATGTCTCCATCTCTCCCCGGAGTTTCCAATCCGGGCTTCCAGCCTGTCCTCCGAAACCTTGAATAAGTCATCAAGGCGTAGTCCGGATCGCAGGTCTCCCAGGTCCCTACCAACATTAGTGGTCTAACGAGGCAGCTCCGTCAGCTGGTGCCCGATGGTATCCCCTTTTCACCTCCCATCCCCGGGCCGGACCGTGCAATTACGGAATGGGTTCCTGATCCGGGCTTCCAACCAGTCTTCCGAAGCCTTGAATAGTGCCGTTAGATCGGTGTTCAATTTGCCAATTTCTTTGAAAGCTTCCATCCTGGAAACCTTCCGGTTCAGTAAGACACCTCCCAAGCCAAACAGGAAAACCTCCGCGACCATCATGCCAATCAGCTAGATATCCTCGACGTCTTCCACGGATACGACTGTAAAACAGGCGGGATTACAATGGTTTCATTAATCCCGCACGTAGCCCACCGCAAAGGTCCCCTACGGGCAAGACAGCTCTCCTGGAGCGCCGTGTCTTGTTGAAAAAATCTTGTCAATAGTACCGAGGGACCAACTTATCAAATCTATATTTCAAGTTGGGAGTCAACAGCAGCTGGTCCACATAGAAAAAAAATAAAAAGGCTGACAGACTAGACTGACAAAGGTAGCAGAGCGCAGGAGAAGTGGTGAAACACGTCCACCCCCGCTAACTAGCTTAGCCCTCGGTGATAAGTAGTGACGTCTCATCAAAAAAGAATACTAACAATGCAATTGGCTTCATTTACTCACCTCTGACAGAGGCACACTGGATCTAACGAAACAAAAGACAATTTAACCAATCTACAGTGTATCACAAAAGTGAGAACACCCCTCGCATTTCTGCAGATATTTAAGTAGATCTTTTCATGGGACAACACTGACAAAGTGACACTTTGACACAATGAAAAGTAGTCTGCGTGCAGCTTATATAATATAGTTAATAGAGTTCTGGAGAGATTGAAGAGGTGGGGGGTCAGCCTGTTAGTGCTCAGACCATACGCCGCACTCGACATCAAATTGGTGTGCATGGCTGTCACCCCTGGAGGAAGCCTCTTCTGAAGACTTTACACAAGGAAGCCCGCAAACAGTTTGCTGAAGACTTGTGAACAAAGCATATGGATGACTGAAACCATGCCCTATGGCCTGATGAGACGAAGATTAAGTCTGCGTGTGGGCCAGACGTTATTGATTTTAGGACAGAGGCTGGGGGCCGGATGAAATTTGACCACGGGCCGCATTTGGCCCCCGGGCAGGACTTTGGACATGTCTGATCTAGTGTATTTGTTGAGCTAAACTTAATGTTTCAAAAGAGTATTATTTTGCATAGCTATTTTGATTGGGAATGCCAGAGCTCTTTGCATTGAGCGCTTTTCTTTTTGTGAACATTATTTTATTTTTGAGAGATAGGAAAATTATTTTTGTTGTGCTTTCACTAAATGATACTATAGCAGGGGTGGGCAAACCGGTCCTCGAGGGCTGCAGTGGGTCCTGGTCTTTGTTCCAGCTGATTCAGCACAGACAGTTAAAACCAATGAGGTTTGAGCAGAAACAAGAAGCACCTGATTGCAATCAACTGATTGCACTTGTAAAACACCAGATTGGTGAAAGGCTACCCTCATGATGGGTTGGAACAAAATCCCGCACCCACTGCGGCCCTTTGTGGAATAGTTTGCCCACCCCTGTACTATAGTAACTTAAATGTTCTTAACTGCCCAAATGCATGATGGGAATTTGAGCAACCATGAGTCACAGAGGTTGCTGCAAATGGTATATCTTCTCTGCGTTGAGTACAATACATAGTGTTCAGATAAAGATCATTTCCAGTTATTCTTCCCCATGTCACTTGCCATTATAGTTATAAAAGTTGTGGAAGAGATGCCACCGCTTATTCCATTAAATAGCGTGGCTCCAATAAATGCCTGTGTTACCAATTCGCTCTTCTTGATAATTGGCGGTGCTATGGACCGGCGATTCATGTTGGCTCGTTGTCGTCGGTTGGCTCGGTTCGTCTGATTTCCTCCCGAGGAAGACAGCGGCGTACTTATAAACGCCGAGAGGCATTGGATGGCTTTTAGTGGGTACTTTTATTAACAAAACAAAAGCATGTAGGGGATGCAGCACTTGAGCCTACGCTAACTGCGCACTTTCTCTACTCTCTCGCTCCCTCTCTCGCTCGACCACTTTCTTCCTCACTGCTCAATCTGACAATGCCGGTCACATTGAAAATAACAGCGGGTACCGGTGACATCTGCATCCACTCCATTTGCTTGTCTCTGCCCTTAGCTCACAATATACTTCGAACGGCGCCATTGTAGTCTGTTCACGGCAATGCTTGAGTGGGTCGTTCCGCGCATGCGTTAATTGCGTTAAATATTTTAACGTGATTAATTTAGAAAATTAATTACCGCTCGTTAACGCGTTAATTTTGACAGCCCTACAACTAATTCATTCATCGATTTTAATCGATTCATTGTTGCAGCCTTATTAAGAAGCTAGATTAGATAGTAAGATGTCTGAAAATTGTGAAAATTTTCAATTGTTGCTCCTCTATTCCCAAGAGTTGTTGCTCTGTACGTTCGCCAACTAACGCCTTGTCATTTTGGACATCAGTTTGAAGGTCATGAGATTACCCTGGATAATCGAATTGGTGTCTTCATCACCATGAATCCGGGCTATGCAGGGCGCACCGAACTGCCCGAGTCCATCAAAGCTCTCTTCAGGCCTGTGGTAGTGATTGTGCCCGATTTGCAACAAATTTGTGAGATCATGCTTTTTTCAGAGGGATTCCTAAAGGCAAAGGTGATAATTGTGCTCACATTTCAATATGCATGTGTAGCAAAAAAGTTTACATTGCAAAACATTAACTGAGACATTTGCTTCTCAAGAACTGAAAATGTCCACTTTTGTTTCATTTAGGTCCTTGCAAAGAAGATGACTGTGCTCTATAAGTTGTCTCGAGAGCAGTTGTCCAAGCAGTCTCATTATGACTTTGGCCTAAGAGCTTTGAAATCCGTTCTTGTGATGGCTGGAGAACTGAAGAGAGGCTCACCAGACATTCCTGAGGTACAATCAACTCAACATGGTGTTTTTCTTTTTCCAGATGCCACACTCTACGTGCCCCACCATTTGAGAAGTACTGCCTTAAACAAAAGACGAGCATTTTAATGCAATAATTTTTTTCCCGTTCTTCCCAGGATTTGGTACTTATGCGAGCTTTGAGGGACATGAACCTGCCAAAGTTTGTGTTTGAGGATGTTCCTCTATTCCTTGGCCTGATCTCAGACCTGTTTCCCGGACTGGAATGCCCTCGCGTACGCTATCCCAACTTCACTGATGCTGTTGAAGAGGTCCTGCAAGAGAACAAATACGTCCTCCTACCGATCCAGGTATAATGTGTCATTTACAGAGTCATAGTCAGAGGTGGGAAGAGTAACCAAATTTTTACTCAAGTAAGAGTAGCGTTACTTCAAAATATTACAAAAGTAAAAGGAAAAGTAGTCATTCATAAATGTACTAAAGTACAAAGTAGTAAAAAGTAGTAGTAAAAAGTAAAAAAGTATTTGGTGAAAAGAATGCTCAAGTAATGCGTAACATTGTGAGTAACTACTTATATATATATATATATATATATATTTTTTTTTTAAACAATGTTTTTTATTTTTTTTAATGATCGTACTATTGTTATAATGATACTGTGCAATAACCCATTACATAAACACATTTAGCCAAATATATACAAAAATATATATATTTAAATAAATCATTGAATTTCGAAGAGAGAAAAAAATAAATAAATAAATGAAGAATTAGTCGTCCAAAGAGCATGATTGCCCTCTGTTGGAGAAAATAGTTCCAAGTTTGAAGCGTTCCTTCATAATTACTATTTTGAAATTAAAATGATCATATCTTCGGTTTTCCATAGTCAATCAGTGTCAAATAAAAACTGTGAGAGAGGTTAAAATCCACGCTTTTGAGTCATGTTGAAGGCGGCGCTCTATATCAAATATTTCATTTTTTACGGTGCTTTCAAGTCACCACATGATTAAAAAGGCTGAAGATGGACTGGCATGCTTGCATCTGATTGGCATAATGGAGTCATGTGATTATTGTTGCGACGTCTCATTGGTGAAATTGGTAGGGCTACCCCGGTAATACACCAGGCACGTCTCTTAGCATCGCTGGCAAAAAATAAATAAATAAATAAATCTAATATGTAGAATAAAGAGGAAAAATGTAACGACTCTTGTGTAGCCCAAAGTAGCGGAGTAAGAATATCTTTTTTTCTTCACAAATCTACTCAAGTAAAAATTATAGCTTCGTAAAACTACTCATAGAAGTACGTAGATTGTTCTAAAAAATTTACTCAAGTAAATGTACCAGAGTACATGTAACGAGTTACTACCCACCTCTGGTCATAGTATACATTTACAATGTGTGAAGCTAAAAATGATCTACCTTTTATCAACAAATAACAATTTGTAACTGAGTTTCCAAAACTGGTATCTGTGCTTTCAGGTGGATAAAGTGGTGCAAATGTATGAAACAATGATGACACGACACACAACTATGATAGTGGGTCCGACTGGTGGAGGCAAATCGGTTGTAATCAGTACCTTATGTCAAGCTCAAACCAAGTCAGTCTTTTTCAGATAACCTTATTTTATACTTCTGCCTTGTTGTTGCATACAAAGTATATAAATTACGGTCATTGATTCTCTATTTTACCACCAGATTGGGATTACATACCAAATTATATCCCTTGAACCCCAAAGCTGTGAGTGTCATTGAACTGTATGGTATCCTGGATCCTGACACGCGAGACTGGACGGATGGGCTGTTATCCAACATCTTCCGTGACATCAACAAACCTACGGACAAACAAGAAAGGAGGTAAAAATCATAAAGAGCAGGTCATAAATCACATTAACATATGCCACATATAAATCATCAATGTTAGTAATCTTGTACACAATTCTTGAAACTCACAGATATATCCTGTTTGATGGCGATGTGGATGCTCTGTGGGTTGAGAACATGAATTCGGTAATGGACGACAACAAGCTCCTCACTCTGGCTAATGGGGAACGAATACGTTTACAAGCTCACTGCGCCCTGCTGTTTGAGGTCTGTAGAAGTTATGTACATAAATAAACCGAGAGACAGCGAGAAACAAAAGTGGTATTTGCCATGTGGCAAAATTGATTTTGCCATGTGACATTTTTTTTGCCAAGTGGCAAAATTGATTTTGCCATGTGACATTTTTTGGGTGTGCGGCAAAATTGATTTTGCCATGTGGCAAAATTGATTTTGCCATGTGACATTTTTTGGGTGTGCGGCAAAATTGATTTTGCCATGTGACATTTTTTGGGTGTGCGGCAAAATTGATTTTGCCATGTGGCAAAATGTATTTTGGATTATGCCGTTTTTTTGGTATGTGGCAAAATGTATTTTGGCATGTGGCCTATTTGTCATGCGACATTTTCTTTGTTGTGTGGCAAAATGGATTTTGGCATGTGGTATTTTTTTGGTATGTGGCAAAATAGATTGTGGCAGGTGGCATTTTTTGGGTATGTGGATTTTTATTGGTATGTGGCAAAATTAATTTTACCATATGGCCTTTTTTGCCATGTGCCATTGTTTTGGTATGTGGCAAAATGGATTTCGGCTTGTGGCATTTTTGCGGATGTGACATTTTTTGGGGTATGCGGCAAAATTGATTTTGCCACGTGGCAAAATGTATTTTGGCATGTGGCATTTTTTTTTTCATGTTTCATTTTTTGGTATGTTGCAAATTGGATTTTGGCATGTGGCATTTTTTGGGTATGTGGAATTTTTTTGGGTATGTGTCAAAATTGATTTTGCCATGTGGCAACATATATTTTGGCATTTGGTATTCTTTTGATGTGTGGCAAAATGGATTTTTGCATGTGGCATTCTTTTGCCATGTTGCATTTTCTTTGGTGTGTGGCAAAATGGATTTTGGCATGTGGTATTTTTTTGGTATGTGGAAAAATTGATTTTGCGATGTGGCAAAATGTATTTTGGCATGTGGCATTTTTTTCATGTGACATTTTTTTGGTATGTGGCAAAATGGATTTTGGCATGTGGCATTTTTTTTGCCATGTGGCATTTTTTGGTATGTGTAGCATGTGGCATTTTTTTTGGAATGACATTTTTTTGGGTATGCGGCAATATTGATTTTGCCATGTGGCAAAATGGATTTTGGCATGTGGCGTTTCATGTCATGCGACATTTTCTTTGGTGTGTGGCAAAATGGATTTTGGCATGTGGTATTTTTTTGGTATGTGGCAAAATTGATTTTGCCATGTGGCATTTTTTTGCCATGTGGCAAAATGGATTTTGGTATGTGGCATTTTTTTGGTTGGGAATCTTGAGATGTAACCATGACAGCAACTGCACGGTAAAGGTTAATGCAACTAAGCAGGTTTAATCTTGAACAAGATATATGTGTGCATTGGGCCAGTCATGGTTTTGTGGTCTGATGACGATGCAGGCTGTGAGCAATGCAAAAAAAAAAAAAAAAAAAGACAAAAACATACATTTTAGCCTGCTGTCTAGTATGTGTTAATATCATATTGTACATTATTTTATTTATTTATTTTTTGTCATTGCAGGTTGGAGATCTGCAGTATGCTTCCCCTGCTACTGTCTCTCGCTGTGGAATGGTTTTTGTAGATCCCCAAAACCTGCGTTACACCCCATACTGGCAAAAGTGGCTGACAGAGAGACCCATAAAAGTACATTCCCTTTAAAGTGCTATAACTACGCAATGCAAATGGTGGCATTGGGACATTCCTTGACCTTTATTTGCGGTATTACAGGAACAACAAGTGCTGGACAATCTCTTCGAAAAATATGTGTACAGATTGATTGACGTGATCGTGCAAGGGCTTGCTGATCGAAAACAAGTACAGATTTTTAAGACTGTTGTCCCTCAAACAGATTTGAATATGGTAGGAGGCTGTTCTATAGTTTTATTCTCAATTCTTGCAAAAATGCATCGAAAATCTAAATTCTGACTATGTTGGTGAAATGTTCAGGTGTCCCAGCTCTGCATGACACTTGATGCCCTACTTGAAACCGAGAATCAAAGTGCTGCAGTGTTGGAGTGCTACTTTGTGGAAGCACTTTTATTGTCTCTTGGTGCCACATTGCTGGACAATGAAAGGGAGAAATTTGATTATTTAGTCAAAAAACATTCTGGCTTATTCATTGTGAATGATGACAAAACACTGGCCGGACCTGGTGAGATCCCAGGTAAAAGATGAATGTTTTGAACTGATATTTCATTTTCTTACTCTGCTGAAGTTTAGACAAGTAAACTACCGTAATTTTCGCACTATAAGGCGCACCTGACTATAAGCAGCCACCCACCAAATTTGACACAAAAATGGCATTTGTTCATAGATAAGCTGCACTGGACTATAAGCCGCAGCTGTCCTCACTGTATTATGGGATATTTACACCAAAAGATATCAACCGGTAACACTCTATTTGACAGCGGCATCATGAGATTGTCATGAAACCAAATAAACCACCATGAAGCGTTGAACCAATTGGCTGCAAAGCTTCATTGTTCCATCACCGTTCTCTCGGGGGAGATAGTCAACCTCTGAGGCCTGCTGTCAACATTGTTGTCATCCAACATGCCTCCTAGCATGCATTGCAGCGCTACAGATGTAAATAACAAATCAAAATTCTTGTTGTGTGCTAATTATTTCCTCAGTTACTGTTCTAGTTGTTACATTAATTGCTAGCTCTGGTATTTGGTAAAACTTTATTTGACAGTGGCGCCATAAAACTGTCATAAGACCATCATAATTATGACATGACACTGTCATGAGCATTTATTAATGTTTATAACAGATGTCATTTAGTGTTATCTGGCAAATTATCTCACTTTCGAATAGATGTAAAAGATCCGAGCTGGAAATAAATGGAGTTAGTGACATAATATGCCAGATGACACTTAATGACATCCGTCATAAGCATACATCAATGCTCATGATAATGTCTTGTCATAATTATGACAGTCTAATGGCAGGCTTATGACACCGCTGTCAAATAATTTGTTACCTAATAACCAGAGATGTCCCGATCGATCACGTCATTTTCAAAGTATCGGAATCAGCAAAAAAATATCGGACATGCCTTTTTTTAATATATCTATAATTTTTTAATTAAATCGTTTTCTAATTGTATTTAACGTTACAGACATAATATGTTACACTTATCTAGAGTCTTTAGTTTAGGCTTAAGGTAGGGTTATCAAATTTATCCCAATAACGGCGGTAATCAATTTTTAAAAAAATGTATCACATTAAAATATTTAACGCAATTAATGCATGCGCTGCACGACCCACTCACGCAGTGTCGCGCTCAATCTGTAATGGCGCTGTTTTACCTATATAGAGAGATAAAAGGCAGCGTAAAATGAGTAGAGTGAATTTTGTCAGCCTTTGGAGCCTTTTTTTAGCCTCAGCGCTGCAGAGTTAGGGTGTGGTTGGGGGGGGGTTAGCCACACAGTTGCTAACAGTCCTATGCTATTGCTTAGCCACAACTGGATTTATTACCTTCTTACTATTAATCCTTTACACAGCCGCTGTAAACAGAAATATTGTTTAATCCATCTGCAGGCGACCGGGAGATCATGATTTTACAACGCTGTGCGGGTGTGTGCTGGTCCTCATTGGAAACAGTCTTCCTTAATGCAAAACACTGCCGCTTTTGTCCACCGGCGTTGCTAAAATCGAATGGAACAACGAATATTCAAATTTTATTATCAGTACTGTATCAAAGATTATTTATTTTTGTATCACTGATTTAGGCTACTTGAACACTCTCTATGATTTCCATTTTGATGGAACACTGCAGAAGTGGGTGCCCTGGAATAATCTGGTCACCAAATACATCCATAATCATGAAATGAAGTTTGCTGATATTCTAGGTAAGACCATTGTCAGATTAGCTTTATTTGTCATCACAACAAGTAGATTTTGAACAATCAAGGTTCTTCTTCTTCTTCTTCTTCTGAATCGCTCGGTCCTTACCTCAGTTCCAACAGTCGACACCACAAAAACCAGCTGGATCCTGGAACAGATGGTGAAGATAAAAAGGTCTGTCCTGTTGGTTGGAGAACCTGGAACCTGCAAAACCGCTACAGTTCATAACTTTCTGAAGAACCGTAATGACGACACAAATGTGAGTTTTGTGAGCAAGAACTGCTGCATTTATTACAGTCTATGATTTTAATGCTGTTGATATTTTCCAACAGATCACCTTGACCATCAACCTTTCATCCAGAACAACATCAACTGACCTCCAGAAGAACCTTGAGGCCAGTATTGAAAAAAGAACCAAAGACATCTATGGTCCACCAGTGGGCAAGAAACTGTTGGTCTATATAGATGACCTGAACATGCCGAAGGTATTTCCAACACATTTGGACTTGTACAAACTTCGACTATCAACTGTATTTGGATGTACAGGTAGTCCCCGGGTTACGACCTACTCGAATTACGTGATTTCAGCCATTTTGTCTCCAGTCGTTTTTTTTCTTAGTCGCGTAAACAGTACCTTATTGTACCTCACTGTATCTTATTTTTTACTTTACTTTATTAATAAGACGTGTTTTGTCCTCGCGAAACATGAAGTTGTTCAGATTTACAGAGAGCAGACAAAGCAATTGTGGTTTTTGAAGCTTTTTACTACACTTTTGACAATTTGTAAAGCTGTAACGCATACATACACTTAAGCCTGAGTTATGCTACTGCGTTGCGGTGATGGCGAAGCGACTACGGCGTCTATCGCTGGTCGATGGTTCTGCGGCAAGGGAGCGCGTTGCTGTGTAATTCACCGCCAATCCACTAGAAGGGTGTGGCGTTTTGTTTGTACGGTTTGGGGGAACTTGACTTAGTTTTCCTCCGGTTACACTGCTATGCTACAATGCTAATTGAGATAAAACGCATGAATGTGGATCTTCAGCTCATCAACATTGAACAACAAATGTTGAGGCACAGGCGACTCAGAAGACTGTTTCGGAGGTGGTCTGTCGGACTGTTGATGCCGTCACATTACGAATTCTAGCCTCGGGTGGAAGCTAGCAGGCTGTGGCGGCTAGCTTCAAACTGGCGTCGAGCACTGTGTCCAGCGTTTTGTCCGAGGTCTGCAAAGAAATGTCGACAGCCCTTCAGCCCGTTTTTTTTTGCCCTGTCCTACAACCAGCCAGTGGGAAGCCATAGCAGATTTCTGGCGGCTATGGAACTTCCCAAACTGCGTTGTAAGCCTTGTTTGTAAACACGTTATCATTAAAAGCACCGAGGCACTCTCAATCAGTGATGATGTATCAAGTGTGTGAACTGTTTAGTTGAAAATTAAACATCAAAACAACTCATTCGACACCAAACCTGTGCTTTATTCTTCATATACTTGAAGTGTGACACATAAATAAGTCACAGACTCACAGCAAATATATGTACACAATAAATGATGCCGTGCATCAACCAAAAATACGACATAAAATGATAAAGAGCTGGCCGTTTTTGACCGACTGGGTCACCGCTTCGTGTGGCCATTCGATTCCGAACTTACACATACTTGTCTCGGTAGTTCTTCCATTTTTTTTTTTTTTTATTCAAACGCTGGCTGACCTCCAGCCCCGTATTTTCAGCAATCTCCTCCCACGAATTGCTTGCCATTTGGCAATCTTCATAATGTCTTGTGAGACATTGTAGAAGTTGTCGTACTTGCTCTTTGTTGATACTCTTGTCAGCTTGGTCCATTTTTGCGTGTAAAATAAATATAAAATCAGGTTTGACAATGGCGATTTCGCGCTGAACCGGAAACAACAGTCTGAGTGGACCAATCGCAGTCCATTTCCACCACGTCACACGCGGTGACGCGACGCGAAGTCAGAAAATTGTGAAGGAACAGCGAGGTTCGGTGGAGGGTTGTAAATCGGGTTTTCCTTGACGGCGCAGGTCTGCCGCGGAAGCATAACTTCGGGCTTGAGACATGATCGGCTCAGGGCGGCTCATTTGTGTTTGATTTTTTTTTTCTTTTAATTGAAAAAAATCTGTGATGGACTATGGGCGCAAAGTTTGAAACGCGAAGTAGCAAGGGATCGCTGTACAATACTTTTGGACTTTTTCATAGTTATTTTGAGATTTAGGTCCACTTAACACTGGAACTACCGGGGTCTTTTTGGCTATAAAGAAATTCCAGAAAGGTGTCAAATGACCCTGATACCAAACTGACTACTTTGTCAAACAATAGACCACTCAAACAAGCAATCAAACAGCCTAGGTGTGAAGGCGGGGTTTCAGTCTGGATAGCTGCAATTAGCATCTTGAATATTTGCAATTCCAGACTTGTTAACTCCTGGGTTAGTGTAAAAATGATGAGAGGGCCATGTAGCATGAAACTACGACTAGAAACCAGAACTGTAGCTAAACCAGACTGTCTACATTTTAGAAAATCGAGTGTTAGAACATCTGGGATAAATCGGATCAAGCAACTTTTACTTTATCTTGACAAGTCCGACATTCAGTTGTCAGGGTTCATTGATTATGTTGAAGCACACAATGATCAAAGAAATTTCCACAGCAGCTCAAACAGCTGATTTGTCACAGCAAACCCAAGCTTCAATATACAGTACATACCAGGCAAACTGCAGGTTTTGGAAGCTGTAAAAAGGTTGTCCACCCGATTGTCTGTCCGACAAAGCCAAGGCAGCCCTGCCCTGCAATCACTCAAGATGTTAATTGGAGGAATTCAACCCTGTGGATGGGAATGACTAATGAGGACCATAGTGCTCACAAAAGATGATGCGGATTAGGGTCAAATGATCCTTCTCTGGTTACGAAAGTGATTTGTATCAACTGATCCACAAGGTTCATTCCTATTTACGCAGAAATTCGGGTTATGTCGCCAGCGTAGGAACCATAAGCGGAGTTTGCAGGGGGGCCGAGGGGGCCAGGCCCCCCTGGTGGCCGAAAAGTGTCATTGCATGTAATTGACTTTCATATATATGATTTTAAAATTAAGTTTTCCAGTAAAAATGGTATATAAAAGTTGTAAAGCAATAAAACAACAAAAATGAATGAAATGAACAAAAAAAGATACTTTTATAATTGGTCAAAATTTGTATAAGCCATCTACCCGATTTGTGTTATTATTATAATTTTACTGCTTGCCACAAGAGTCCGCCAAATGTTTCTTTGCACTGACCTGGAGTCAGCCCCGGTACACTTAAAATGACAGCTAATCATGACAAAAGGTTTGGCAGTTAGGAGGGCAAAACAGTTTTTGACCGTGGCTTAGTGCATTGTGCTCGAAAGCAATGTTCTCATTTTGTTTATGCCGTTGTGAATACGTTTTTGATTCTTTTGGTGTGTTACTTTTATTTGGATAAAGAGCATTTGAGTTTACAAGACGCCGCCAAAATAAACTATTGGATAAGAGAAATGGACTCGCTGTGCATGCATCACTTCTTTAGCTACACTGGGTGCAAATCCTCACAAAATTATTTTTCGAACTGATAATGTGACTAGCACCTTAGACGGTCATTTACTTTGCTTAGCCAAAACCACCCGAGGACCGAAGAGGCAACACGTTTTTTTTTTTTTTCAAACCTAAGCTTTCAAAAGCGACAACAACTAAGCAAGAACCAAGGATTGAAAGTATGGACCACGAACCGCCAGAGAGCACCGCCAAAACGGTGAGCGGAGTTTCAGTTTGCCCCACTATAGATTCTAATTGTACAACAGAGCCACCATCGGTTTCTTGGCACACGCACACATTAGTTATGAGTTATGTCCACTGGCACACACATACATTAGTTATGAGTTATGTCCACTTATAATTTACGACAGAAAAGAACCACAGTTATATATTTTTGACATTGAAGTTTATTAAAATGGAGAAACTCCATACAGGACTTGAATTACAGTAGTAACCGTTATAGGTCATCCTACAAGTAAAAAAGTAAAACTGTTGGGTCTAAACTGTGTACTATTCTGCAAAGTAACCCAAGAGAGGACGTAAATAACTGAGACAGGAGACGGAGAGTGAGATTATACCAGACGGCCGCTTGGGGAGAGGTCGGAGAGAGCGCAACGTGCCAAATCGGAGTTTCACTGAAGTCTCTCCCAAAGCTCCTCATTCTGCTGTCTTTTATTAGGGAGTCGTTGTTATGGTTACACAACACAGTCATGCATTACATCAGTTGCAAGGCGTCATTGTGACGGCAATTTGTGATTTGCCGCGTACCTTTAAGTGAAGATAGCAACTTTGTTTTGAACACACACACACTCGCACACAATGTGGTTGGGGGAGTACAAACATGTACATTAGTCACTCCGCGTGAGTATGCATTTTTACAGTGTTTAGCTATCATTCGCGTCATGGCTTGGGAGTAGTTATGGGAGAGCATACTTGTACAACTGGCGTAATAAGTGTCATACAGATAAGCTTATCTTACAAAAACTTTGCCTTTTTTTTTGTTTCGTGCGTATGTTTTTTATACAACAGAAGAAAAAAAACAATTTCTTTTTTTTTGGGATGGATGGGCCATGTTTTAAAACCTTGTAGATAAAGACACCACCAAAACATGGAAATCAAGCAAATCCGTGCAGCGCAATTTTTGACGAGGGTAAATACATTGGCACGACAGCGCCGGGAGTACTAAATTCAATGGACGACGATCTTGGCCAAAAGTATAGCTGTCCTAAGCAGCCTGATTTAGAATTCCCGTCAAGAATGATGGGAAACAAAAAAACGCCCATTTTCAACTTATTATTATATAAATTCTTGTAAGTTAATGGGTCATCAACATTTCGTGCACTCCCTGCCCCAAAAGTCAAACTCCGCCTATGGTAGGAACGGAACTAGTTTGTAACCCGGGGAACTACTTCTTTTTTTTTTCCTTTGTGTCCAGGTGGATAGCTGTGGCACACAGCAGCCTATTGCTCTGCTGAAGCTGTTGTTGGACAGGGGAGGCATTTATGACAGAGGGAAGGAGCTCACCTACAAAACCCTCAAGGACCTTGGCTTCATTGCTGCTATGGGGAAGGCAGGAGGCGGGAGGAATGAAGTGGATCCCCGCTTCATTTCACTCTTCAGTGTCTTCAGTATTCCATTCCCTGCTGTAGAGTCTCTCCACCTGATATATTCCTCCATTATCAAAGGCCACACCAAAGTGAGGATTTTTTTTTTCTTGAAGATTATGCTGGTCTCAGTCTATCTCATCTCATATGTGATTGTGAATTCAACTTTTAGCACTTTGCGGATTCAGTGCAGAAGATTTGTGATGAGATCACCTTTTGCACTCTGCAACTGTACAACAACCTTGTCAAAGACTTGCCACCTACTCCAGCAAAGTTCCACTACATCTTTAACCTGCGAGACTTGTCGAAGGTGTACAACGGGCTGACGCTCACTCTGCCTGATAGGTCTGATCAAGCTAATGAATTATCTCGACAATTACCGTTCAAAGGTCAATTTTGTGTTTTCCTTCAAAAGTCATACTTGTATTTTTCAAATGAGTTGCTTTTATCAAAGAATGCACCTTTTGCAATAATTACAGCTTTACAGACCTATGGTGTACTAGCTGTTAATTTGTTGAGGGAATCTGGAGAAATTTCACACCACACTTCCAGAAGCACCTCCCACAAGTTGGATTGGCTTGGTGGGCACTTCTTGCGTACCATACGGTCAAGCTGCTCCAACAACAGCTCAATGGGTTTGAGATATGTTGACTGTGTTGGCCACTCCATTACAGATAGAATACCAGCTCCCTGCTTCTTTCCTAAATAGTTCTTGCATAATTTGGAGGTGTGCTATGGATCATTGTCATGTTGTAGGATGAAATTGTGATCAAGTGTTGTCCACAGGGTATGGCATGGCATTGCAAAATGGAGTGATAGCCTTCTTTATTTAAAATCCCGTTGCTCATGTACAAATCTCCCACTTTATCAGCACAAAGCAACCCCAGACCATCACCATTGTTGACAGATGACATCAGGCACTCTTCCAGCATCTTTTCAGTTGTTCTGCATCTCACAAATGTTCTTCTCTTTGTTCCAAAGTTCAAACACCTCAAACTATGATTCGTTTGTCCATAACACTTTTTTCCAATCTTCCTCTGTCCAAGGTCTGTGTTCTTTTGCCTATATTAATCGTTTCCTTTTATTAGCTTGTTTCAGATATGGCTTTTTTCTTTGCCACGGTTCCCTGAAGGCCAGCATCCCGGAGTCTTCTCTTCACTGTCGACTTTGACACTGGCGTCTTACGGGTACTATTTAATGAAGCTGCTAGATGATGACCTGCGAAGCATCTATTTCTCAAACTAGAGACTCTTGTGCACTTGTCTTCTTGCTCGGTTGTGCAGCGGGGCCTCCCGCTTCTCTTTCTACTCTGGTTAGATTTTGTTTGTGCTGTTCTCTGAAGGGAGTGGTACAGAGCGTTATAGGAAATCTTCAATTTCTCTGATGGAATAGCCTTCATTTCTAAGAACAGATTGTTGAGTTTCACGTGAAGTTGTCTTTTTCTGGCCATTTTGAGAGTTTAATCAAACCCACAAAGGTGATGCTCCAGCCGCCCAACTAGCTCAAAGGAAGATCAGTTTTATAGCTTCTCTAACCACCTAAACTGTTTTGAGCTATGCCAACATAATTGCACAAGGTTTTCAAATCATCTATTATCCTTCTAAGGCAGGGGTGTCCAAACTTTTTGCAAAGGGGGCCAGATTTGGTGTGGCAAAAATGTGAGGGGCCGACCTTGGCTGACGGCCTTAATGTAGAACAATATATTTAAGCAACTTTTAGCAAGCCATTCTGTGTGTCACATTTGCTTTATTATTATTTTTTAATTAATAATTTCAACAATCTCGCAACTAGCCTTTGTGGCGTTCTCTTTCGACTCTCGAGATCTTGCGAAATACTGCTGCAGTGAAATCAAACTAGCTTCAAGTTGCTTCAATTTCTCGCTGCGTATCTTCCCTGTAATCTTGTCGTACATGTCAGCGTGTCTTGTTTGGTAAAACCGCCTAACTCTTTCACACTAGAAAACCCAGCAGAGGCCGACTCGGCCTTTCTCAAGACAAATACTCCTAATATTCCCAAGCAATGGCCAATTTGGCCTCTCCTCCGGAAAACAGAGAGGTGGCCAAAATGACCCAAGTGCTTTTGAATTAGCAAGTCATTGTCCGACAGACGGCAACCATTCATGTGTAAATGCAACCACTAGACATAAATTGTAGTAGTATGTGGCTCAAACGGAAGGGAACACACCACAGTTGCATTTTTCATGTGATTGTTTGTGTCAGTTCAAGTGAAGTTACATTTATTTATAGAGTTTTACACTTTTTACACATTTTTTAACTCACTTCTCCTATACTCCACGCACAAAAAAAAAACAGAAAAATTGCCCAGATGTGTACATTGCTTTGAAAAAAAAAGTGTTTAAGAACTGCAATTTAAATGTAAAGCATGAGTTGTGTTTATAGTTTAGAAGGACCGAATCAGGGGCATGGATCATGGATTTAAAATACACATTTGGGCCATTTTTTTTCTGTTTTTGTGTGTGGAGTATAGGCAGGGCCGGCCCAGGCCATTTGGGGGCCCTAAGCAAAATAATGCAAAGGGACCCATATTATTGGCCCACCATTTCGTCACAGTGTACTGTGAAACCCATACATGAAATCCAACCCATACGTCCATATTTTGTATATTATTCAGATTTTGTTGCACTGCATACTTCAAACTTCTCACCCCAAATGATTGTCAGTACAGATAGCGCCAAACCTTTTTCTAAAAGAGGAAAGAAAGAAGTTAAGGAACTTTTATTTTTTTTTAAAGCTTGTAATCAAGTCTCAAAACTCACAAAAGTCAAATAAAGCAAATTGTAGTAAACAAAATAGAATATAAATTAAACAATTGCCAGATGGGGGCACCCTAGTGGTGAGGGGCCTTAAGCAGCTGCATAGTCTGCGTATACCCTGGGCCGGCCCCGAGTATAGGAGAAGTGACTTAAATGTTTTTTTTTTTTTTAAAAAAAAGGGTAAAACTCCATAAGTAAATATTGCTTGACTTGAACTGACGCAAACTATCACATGAATAGTTCAACCGTGGTGTGTTCCCCTCCGTTTGGGCCGCATACCCACACAGTCTAGTTATTAAGTCTGTGTGCGGGCCAGACGTTATTGATCTTATGACAGAGGCTGGGGGCCGGATGAAATTATACCACGGGCCGCATTTGGCCCCCGGGCCGCACTTTGGACATGCTTGTTCTAAGGCAACTAGCAAGCACGATGTACCATTAGAACACTGAAGTGGTTTGCTGTAAATGGGCCTCTTTACAAAACTACGTAGATATTGCATTAAAACCAGACGTTTCCAGCTAGAATAGTCATTTACCACATTAA